>NW_027514846.1:0-116290 GCF_048772815.1 Callospermophilus lateralis | reverse complement strand
GTTTCGTTCTCCTAGGTCAAAGCATTCGTTTGCAGGAACAGTTTGAATTTTTAGGTTTCACTGCGTTTTCTCCTATATTGACAGATGCAGTTAGAACTCTAAATCAAACACGGTTTGTGCTAGCTTCTTGAAACTTGACACAATACAATAGTTCTACGTTCTATCTCTAAGGTTTGTTTCCTCTTGATGTAGCCTTAAGCAGAGACTGGCGAATATCTCACTCAATGAAAGGCGTTGTTAGGCTGCCAAAAAACTACAGTCTCCTGAAATCACAACATATATTTTTTCTTCCAACCTTCATGATACTTTCAAGTAATGAGCAGTACACCAGTCAAACTTGGATTCCCAAGTTTCGTTCTCCTAGGTCGAAGCATTCCTTTGCAGGAACAGTTTGATTTTTTAGGTTTCACTGCGTTTTCTCCTATATTGACAGATGCAGTTAGAACTCTAAATCAAACACGGTTTGTGCTAGCTTCTTGGAACTTGACACAATACAATAGTTCTACGTTCTATCTCTAAGGTTTGTTTCCTCTTGATGTAGCCTTAAGCAGAGACTGGCGAATAACTCACTCAATGAAAGGCGTTGTTAGGCTGCCAAAAAACTACAGTCTCCTGAAATCACAACATATATTTTTTCTTCCGACCTTCATGATACTTTCAAGTAATGAGCAGTACACCAGTCAAACTTGGATGCCCAATTTTCGTTCTCCTAGGTCGAAGCATTCGTTTGCAGGAACAGTTTGAATTTTTAGGTTTCACTGCGTTTTCTCCTATATTGACAGATGCAGTTAGAACTTTAAATCAAACACGGTTTGTGCTAGCTTCTTGAAACTTGACACAATACAATAGTTCTAAATTCTATCTCTAAGGTTTGTTTCCTCTTGATGTAGCCTTAAGCAGAGACTGGCGAATAACTCACTCAATGAAAGGCGTTGTTAGGCTGCCAAAAAACTACAGTCTCCTGAAATCACAACATATATTTTTTCTTCCGACCTTCATGATACTTTCAAGTAATGAGCAGTACACCAGTCAAACGTGGATGCCCAAGTTTCGTTCTCCTAGGTCGAAGCATTCGTTTGCAGGAACAGTTTGAATTTTTAGGTTTCACTGCGTTTTCTCCTATATTGACAGATGCAGTTAGAACTCTAAATCAAACACGGTTTTGACTAGCTTCTTGAAACTTGACACAATACAATAGTTCTACGTTCTATCTCTAAGGTTTGTTTCCTCTTGATGTAGCCTTAAGCAGAGACTGGCGAATAACTCACTCAATGAAAGGCGTTGTTAGGCTGCCAAAAAATTACAGTCTCCTGAAATCACAACATATATTTTTTCTTCCGACCTACATGATACTTTCAAGTAATGAGCAGTACACCAGTCAAACTTGGATGCCCAAGTTTCGTTCTCCTAGGTCAAAGCATTCGTTTGCAGGAACAGTTTGAATTTTTAGGTTTCACTGCGTTTTCTCCTATATTGACAGATGCAGTTAGAACTCTAAATCAAACACGGTTTGTGCTAGCTTCTTGGAACTTGACACAATACAATAGTTCTGGGTTCTATCTCTACGGTTTGTTTCCTCTTGATGTAGCCTTAAGCAGAGACTGGCGAATAACTCACTCAATGAAAGGCGTTGTTAGGCTGCCAAAAAACTACAGTCTCCTGAAATCACAACATATATTTTTTCTTCCGACCTACATGATACTTTCAAGTAATGAGCAGTACACCAGTCAAACTTGGATGCCCAAGTTTCGTTCTCCTAGGTCGAAGCATTCGTTTGCAGGAACAGTTTGAATTTTTAGGTTTCACTGCGTTTTCTCCTATATTGACAGATGCAGTTAGAACTCTAAATCAAACACGGTATGGGCTAGCTTCTTGAAACTTGACACAATACAATAGCTCTACGTTCTATCTCTAAGGTTTGTTTCCTCTTGATGTAGCCTTAAGCAGAGACTGGCGAATAACTCACTCAATGAAAGGCGTTGTTAGGCTGCCAAAAAACTACAGTCTCCTGAAATCACAACATATATTTTTTCTTCCGACCTTCATGATACTTTCAAGTAATGAGCAGTACACCAGTCAAACTTGGATGCCCAATTTTCGTTCTCCTAGGTCGAAGCATTCGTTTGCAGGAACAGTTTGAATTTTTAGGTTTCACTGCGTTTTCTCCTATATTGACAGATGCAGTTAGAACTCTAAATCAAACACGGTTTGTGCTAGCTTCTTGAAACTTGACACAATACAATAGTTCTAAATTCTATCTCTAAGGTTTGTTTCCTCTTGATGTAGCCTTAAGCAGAGACTGGCGAATAACTCACTCAATGAAAGGCGTTGTTAGGCTGCCAAAAAACTACAGTCTCCTGAAATCACAACATATATTTTTTCTTCCGACCTTCATGATACTTTCAAGTAATGAGCAGTACACCAGTCAAACGTGGATGCCCAAGTTTCGTTCTCCTAGGTCGAAGCATTCGTTTGCAGGAACAGTTTGAATTTTTAGGTTTCACTGCGTTTTCTCCTATATTGACAGATGCAGTTAGAACTCTAAATCAAACACGGTTTTGACTAGCTTCTTGAAACTTGACACAATACAATAGTTCTACGTTCTATCTCTAAGGTTTGTTTCCTCTTGATGTAGCCTTAAGCAGAGACTGGCGAATAACTCACTCAATGAAAGGCGTTGTTAGGCTGCCAAAAACCTACAGTCTCCTGAAATCACAACATATATTTTTTCTTCCGACCTACATGATACTTTCAAGTAATGAGCAGTACACCAGTCAAACTTGGATGCCCAAGTTTCGTTCTCCTAGGTCGAAGCATTCGTTTGCAGGAACAGTTTGAATTTTTAGGTTTCACTGCGTTTTCTCCTATATTGACAGATGCAGTTAGAACTCTAAATCAAACATGGTATGGGCTAGCTTCTTGAAACTTGACACAATACAATAGTTCTAAGTTCTATCTCTAAGGTTTGTTTCCTCTTGGTGTAGCATTAAGCAGAGACTGGCGAATAACTCACTCAATGAAAGGCGTTGTTAGGCTGCCAAAAAACTACAGTCTCCTGAAATCACAACATATATTTTTTCTTCCGAACTTCATGATACTTTCAAGTAATGAGCAGTACACCAGTCAAACTTGGATGCCCAAGTTTCGTTCTCCTAGGTCGAAGCATTCGTTTGCAGGAACAGTTTGAATTTTTAGGTTTCACTGCGTTTTCTCCTATATTGACAGATGCAGTTAGAACTCTAAATCAAACACGGTTTGTGCTAGCTTCTTGAAACTTGACACAATACAATAGTTCTACGTTCTATCTCTAAGGTTTGTTTCCTCTTGATGTAGCCTTAAGCAGAGACTGGCGAATAACTCACTCAATGAAAGGCGTTGTTAGGCTGCCAAAAAACTACAGTCTCCTGAAATCACAACATATATTTTTTCTTCCAACCTTCATGATACTTTCAAGTAATGAGCAGTACACCAGTCAAACTTGGATTCCCAAGTTTCGTTCTCCTAGGTCGAAGCATTCCTTTGCAGGAACAGTTTGATTTTTTAGGTTTCACTGCGTTTTCTCCTATATTGACAGATGCAGTTAGAACTCTAAATCAAACACGGTTTGTGCTAGCTTCTTGGAACTTGACACAATACAATAGTTCTACGTTCTATCTCTAAGGTTTGTTTCCTCTTGATGTAGCCTTAAGCAGAGACTGGCGAATAACTCACTCAATGAAAGGCGTTGTTAGGCTGCCAAAAAACTACAGTCTCCTGAAATCACAACATATATTTTTTCTTCCGACCTTCATGATACTTTCAAGTAATGAGCAGTACACCAGTCAAACTTGGATGCCCAATTTTCGTTCTCCTAGGTCGAAGCATTCGTTTGCAGGAACAGTTTGAATTTTTAGGTTTCACTGCGTTTTCTCCTATATTGACAGATGCAGTTAGAACTCTAAATCAAACACGGTTTGTGCTAGCTTCTTGAAACTTGACACAATACAATAGTTCTAAATTCTATCTCTAAGGTTTGTTTCCTCTTGATGTAGCCTTAAGCAGAGACTGGCGAATAACTCACTCAATGAAAGGCGTTGTTAGGCTGCCAAAAAACTACAGTCTCCTGAAATCACAACATATATTTTTTCTTCCGACCTTCATGATACTTTCAAGTAATGAGCAGTACACCAGTCAAACGTGGATGCCCAAGTTTCGTTCTCCTAGGTCGAAGCATTCGTTTGCAGGAACAGTTTGAATTTTTAGGTTTCACTGCGTTTTCTCCTATATTGACAGATGCAGTTAGAACTCTAAATCAAACACGGTTTTGACTAGCTTCTTGAAACTTGACACAATACAATAGTTCTACGTTCTATCTCTAAGGTTTGTTTCCTCTTGATGTAGCCTTAAGCAGAGACTGGCGAATAACTCACTCAATGAAAGGCGTTGTTAGGCTGCCAAAAAATTACAGTCTCCTGAAATCACAACATATATTTTTTCTTCCGACCTACATGATACTTTCAAGTAATGAGCAGTACACCAGTCAAACTTGGATGCCCAAGTTTCGTTCTCCTAGGTCAAAGCATTCGTTTGCAGGAACAGTTTGAATTTTTAGGTTTCACTGCGTTTTCTCCTATATTGACAGATGCAGTTAGAACTCTAAATCAAACACGGTTTGTGCTAGCTTCTTGGAACTTGACACAATACAATAGTTCTGGGTTCTATCTCTACGGTTTGTTTCCTCTTGATGTAGCCTTAAGCAGAGACTGGCGAATAACTCACTCAATGAAAGGCGTTGTTAGGCTGCCAAAAAACTACAGTCTCCTGAAATCACAACATATATTTTTTCTTCCGACCTACATGATACTTTCAAGTAATGAGCAGTACACCAGTCAAACTTGGATGCCCAAGTTTCGTTCTCCTAGGTCGAAGCATTCGTTTGCAGGAACAGTTTGAATTTTTAGGTTTCACTGCGTTTTCTCCTATATTGACAGATGCAGTTAGAACTCTAAATCAAACACGGTATGGGCTAGCTTCTTGAAACTTGACACAATACAATAGCTCTACGTTCTATCTCTAAGGTTTGTTTCCTCTTGATGTAGCCTTAAGCAGAGACTGGCGAATAACTCACTCAATGAAAGGCGTTGTTAGGCTGCCAAAAAACTACAGTCTCCTGAAATCACAACATATATTTTTTCTTCCGACCTTCATGATACTTTCAAGTAATGAGCAGTACACCAGTCAAACTTGGATGCCCAATTTTCGTTCTCCTAGGTCGAAGCATTCGTTTGCAGGAACAGTTTGAATTTTTAGGTTTCACTGCGTTTTCTCCTATATTGACAGATGCAGTTAGAACTCTAAATCAAACACGGTTTGTGCTAGCTTCTTGAAACTTGACACAATACAATAGTTCTAAATTCTATCTCTAAGGTTTGTTTCCTCTTGATGTAGCCTTAAGCAGAGACTGGCGAATAACTCACTCAATGAAAGGCGTTGTTAGGCTGCCAAAAAACTACAGTCTCCTGAAATCACAACATATATTTTTTCTTCCGACCTTCATGATACTTTCAAGTAATGAGCAGTACACCAGTCAAACGTGGATGCCCAAGTTTCGTTCTCCTAGGTCGAAGCATTCGTTTGCAGGAACAGTTTGAATTTTTAGGTTTCACTGCGTTTTCTCCTATATTGACAGATGCAGTTAGAACTCTAAATCAAACACGGTTTTGACTAGCTTCTTGAAACTTGACACAATACAATAGTTCTACGTTCTATCTCTAAGGTTTGTTTCCTCTTGATGTAGCCTTAAGCAGAGACTGGCGAATAACTCACTCAATGAAAGGCGTTGTTAGGCTGCCAAAAAACTACAGTCTCCTGAAATCACAACATATATTTTTTCTTCCGACCTACATGATACTTTCAAGTAATGAGCAGTACACCAGTCAAACTTGGATGCCCAAGTTTCGTTCTCCTAGGTCGAAGCATTCGTTTGCAGGAACAGTTTGAATTTTTAGGTTTCACTGCGTTTTCTCCTATATTGACAGATGCAGTTAGAACTCTAAATCAAACATGGTATGGGCTAGCTTCTTGAAACTTGACACAATACAATAGTTCTAAGTTCTATCTCTAAGGTTTGTTTCCTCTTGGTGTAGCATTAAGCAGAGACTGGCGAATAACTCACTCAATGAAAGGCGTTGTTAGGCTGCCAAAAAACTACAGTCTCCTGAAATCACAACATATATTTTTTCTTCCGAACTTCATGATACTTTCAAGTAATGAGCAGTACACCAGTCAAACTTGGATGCCCAAGTTTCGTTCTCCTAGGTCGAAGCATTCGTTTGCAGGAACAGTTTGAATTTTTAGGTTTCACTGCGTTTTCTCCTATATTGACAGATGCAGTTAGAACTCTAAATCAAACACGGTTTGTGCTAGCTTCTTGAAACTTGACACAATACAATAGTTCTACGTTCTATCTCTAAGGTTTGTTTCCTCTTGATGTAGCCTTAAGCAGAGACTGGCGAATAACTCACTCAATGAAAGGCGTTGTTAGGCTGCCAAAAAACTACAGTCTCCTGAAATCACAACATATATTTTTTCTTCCAACCTTCATGATACTTTCAAGTAATGAGCAGTACACCAGTCAAACTTGGATGCCCAAGTTTCGTTCTCCTAGGTCGAAGCATTCCTTTGCAGGAACAGTTTGATTTTTTAGGTTTCACTGCGTTTTCTCCTATATTGACAGATGCAGTTAGAACTCTAAATCAAACACGGTTTGTGCTAGCTTCTTGAAACTTGACACAATACAATAGTTCTACGTTCTATCTCTAAGGTTTGTTTCCTCTTGATGTAGCCTTAAGCAGAGACTGGCGAATAACTCACTCAATGAAAGGCGTTGTTAGGCTGCCAAAAAACTACAGTCTCCTGAAATCACAACATATATTTTTTCTTCCGACCTTCATGATACTTTCAAGTAATGAGCAGTACACCAGTCAAACTTGGAAGCCCAACTATCGTTCTCCTAGTTCGAAGCATTCGTTTGCAGGAACAGTTTGAATTTTTAGATTTCACTGCGTTTTCTCCTATATTGACAGATGCAGTTAGAACTCTAAATCAAACACAGTTTGTGCTAGCTTCTTGAAACTTGACACAATACAATAGTTCTACGTTCTATCTCTAAGGTTTGTTTTTCTTGATGTAGCCTTAAGCAGAGACTGGCGAATAACTCACTCAATGAAAGGCGTTCTTAGGCTGCCAAAAAACTACAGTCTCCTGAAATCACAACATATATTTTTTCTTCCGACCTTCATGATACTTTCAAGTAATGAGCAGTACACCAGTCAAACTTGGAAGCCCAACTTTCGTTCTCCTAGGTCGAAGCATTCGTTTGCAGGAACAGTTTGAATTTTTAGGTTTCACTGCGTTTTCTCCTATATTGACAGATGCAGTTAGAACTCTAAATCAAACACGGTTTGTGCTAGCTTCTTGAAACTTGACACAATACAATAGTTCTACGTTCTATCTCTAAGGTTTGTTTCCTCTTGATGTAGCCTTAAGCAGAGACTGGCGAATAACTCACTCAATGAAAGGCGTTGTTAGGCTGCCAAAAAACTACAGTCTCCTGAAATCACAACATATATTTTTTCTTCCGACCTTCATGATACTTTCAAGTAATGAGCAGTACACCAGTCAAACTTGGATGCCCAAGTTTCGTTCTCCTAGGTCGAAGCATTCGTTTGCAGGAACAGTTTGAATTTTTAGGTTTCACTGCGTTTTCTCCTATATTGACAGATGCAGTTAGAACTCTAAATCAAACACGGTTTGTGCTAGCTTCTTGAAACTTGACACAATACAATAGTTCTACGTTCTATCTCTAAGGTTTGTTTCCTCTTGATGTAGCCTTAAGCAGAGACTGGCGAATAACTCACTCAATGAAAGGCGTTGTTAGGCTGCCAAAAAACTACAGTCTCCTGAAATCACAACATATATTTTTTCTTCCGACCTTCATGATACTTTCAAGTAATGAGCAGTACACCAGTCAAACTTGGATGCCCAAGTTTCGTTCTCCTAGGTCGAAGCATTCGTTTGCAGGAACAGTTTGAATTTTTAGGTTTCACTGCGTTTTCTCCTATATTGACAGATGCAGTTAGAACTCTAAATCAAACACGGTTTGGGCTGGCTTCTTGAAACTTGACACAATATAATAGTTCTAAGTTCTATCTCTAAGGTTTGTTTCTTCTTGGTGTAGCATTAAGCAGAGACTGGCGAATAACTCACTCAATGAAAGGCGTTGTTAGGCTGCCAAAAAACTACAGTCTCCTGAAATCACAACATATATTTTTTCTTCCGAACTTCATGATACTTTCAAGTAATGAGCAGTACACCAGTCAAACTTGGATGCCCAAGTTTCGTTCTCCTAGGTCGAAGCATTCGTTTGCAGGAACAGTTTGAATTTTTAGGTTTCACTGCGTTTTCTCCTATATTGACAGATGCAGTTAGAACTCTAAATCAAACACGGTTTGTGCTAGCTTCTTGGAACTTGACACAATACAATAGTTCTGGGTTCTATCTCTACGGTTTGTTTCCTCTTGATGTAGCCTTAAGCAGAGACTGGCGAATAACTCACTCAATGAAAGGCGTTGTTAGGCTGCCAAAAAACTACAGTCTCCTGAAATCACAACATATATTTTTTCTTCCGACCTTCATGATACTTTCAAGTAATGAGCAGTACACCAGTCAAACTTGGAAGCCCAACTATCGTTCTCCTAGGTCGAAGCATTCGTTTGCAGGAACAGTTTGAATTTTTAGATTTCACTGCGTTTTCTCCTATATTGACTGATGCAGTTAGAACTCTAAATCAAACACGGTTTGTGCTAGCTTCTTGAAACTTGACACAATACAATAGTTCTACGTTCTATCTCTAAGGTTTGTTTTTCTTGATGTAGCCTTAAGCAGAGACTGGCGAATAACTCACTCAATGAAAGGCGTTGTTAGGCTGCCAAAAAACTACAGTCTCCTGAAATCACAACATATATTTTTTCTTCCGACCTTCATGATACTTTCAAGTAATGAGCAGTACACCAGTCAAACTTGGAAGCCCAACTTTCGTTCTCCTAGGTCGAAGCATTCGTTTGCAGGAACAGTTTGAATTTTTAGGTTTCACTGCGTTTTCTCCTATATTGACAGATGCAGTTAGAACTCTAAATCAAACACGGTTTGTGCTAGCTTCTTGAAACTTGACACAATACAATAGTTCTACGTTCTATCTCTAAGGTTTGTTTCCTCTTGATGTAGCCTTAAGCAGAGACTGGCGAATAACTCACTAAATGAAAGGCGTTGTTAGGCTGCCAAAAAACTACAGTCTCCTGAAATCACAACATATATTTTTTCTTCCGACCTTCATGATACTTTCAAGTAATGAGCACTACACCAGTCAAACTTGGATGCCCAAGTTTCGTTCTCCTAGGTCGAAGCATTCGTTTGCAGGAACAGTTTGAATATTTAGGTTTCACTGCGTTTTCTCCTATATTGACAGATGCAGTTAGAACTCTAAATCAAACACGGTTTGGGCTAGCTTCTTGAAACTTGACACAATACAATAGTTCTACGTTCTATCTGTAAGGTTTGTTTCCTCTTGATGTAGCCTTAAGCAGAGACTGGCGAATAACTCACTCAATGAAAGGCGTTGTTAGGCTGCCAAAAAACTACAGTCTCCTGAAATCACAACATATATTTTTTCTTCCGACCTTCATGATACTTTCAAGTAATGAGCAGTACACCAGTCAAACTTGGATGCCCAAGTTTCGTTCTCCTAGGTCGAAGCATTCCTTTGCAGGAACAGTTTGAATTTTTAGGTTTCACTGCGTTTTCTCCTATATTGACAGATGCAGTTAGAACTCTAAATCAAACACGGTTTGTGCTAGCTTCTTGAAACTTGACACAATACAATAGTTCTACGTTCTATCTCTAAGGTTTGTTTCCTCTTGATGTAGCCTTAAGCAGAGACTGGCGAATAACTCACTAAATGAAAGGCGTTGTTAGGCTGCCAAAAAACTACAGTCTCCTGAAATCACAACATATATTTTTTCTTCCGACCTTCATGATACTTTCAAGTAATGAGCAGTACACCAGTCAAACTTGGATGCCCAAGTTTCGTTCTCCTAGGTCGAAGCATTCGTTTGCAGGAACAGTTTGAATTTTTAGGTTTCACTGCGTTTTCTCCTATATTGACAGATGCAGTTAGAACTCTAAATCAAACACGGTTTGTGCCAGCTTCTTGAAACTTGACACAATACAATAGTTCTACGTTCTATCTCTAAGGTTTGTTTTTCTTGATGTAGCCTTAAGCAGAGACTGGCGAATAACTCACTCAATGAAAGGCGTTGTTAGGCTGCCAAAACACTACAGTCTATTGAAATCACAACATATATTTTTTCTTCCGACCTTCATGATACTTTCAAGTAATGAGCAGTACACCAGTCAAACGTGGATGCCCAAGTTTCGTTCTCCTAGGTCGAAGCATTCGTTTGCAGAAACAGTTTGAATTTTTAGGTTTCACTGCGTTTTCTCCTATATTGACAGATGCAGTTAGAACTCTAAATCAAACACGGTTTGTGCTAGCTTCTTGGAACTTGACACAATACAATAGTTCTGGGTTCTATCTCTACGGTTTGTTTCCTCTTGATGTAGCCTTAAGCAGAGACTGGCGAATAACTCACTCAATGAAAGGCGTTGTTAGGCTGCCAAAAAACTACAGTCTCCTGAAATCACAACATATATTTTTTCTTCCGACCTTCATGATACTTTCAAGTAATGAGCAGTACACCAGTCAAACTTGGAAGCCCAACTATCGTTCTCCTAGGTCGAAGCATTCGTTTGCAGGAACAGTTTGAATTTTTAGATTTCACTGCGTTTTCTCCTATATTGACTGATGCAGTTAGAACTCTAAATCAAACACGGTTTGTGCTAGCTTCTTGAAACTTGACACAATACAATAGTTCTACGTTCTATCTCTAAGGTTTGTTTTTCTTGATGTAGCCTTAAGCAGAGACTGGCGAATAACTCACTCAATGAAAGGCGTTGTTAGGCTGCCAAAAAACTACAGTCTCCTGAAATCACAACATATATTTTTTCTTCCGACCTTCATGATACTTTCAAGTAATGAGCAGTACACCAGTCAAACTTGGAAGCCCAACTTTCGTTCTCCTAGGTCGAAGCATTCGTTTGCAGGAACAGTTTGAATTTTTAGGTTTCACTGCGTTTTCTCCTATATTGACAGATGCAGTTAGAACTCTAAATCAAACACGGTTTGTGCTAGCTTCTTGAAACTTGACACAATACAATAGTTCTACGTTCTATCTCTAAGGTTTGTTTCCTCTTGATGTAGCCTTAAGCAGACACTGGCGAATAACTCACTCAATGAAAGGCGTTGTTAGGCTGCCAAAAAACTACAGTCTCCTGAAATCACAACATATATTTTTTCTTCCGACCTTCATGATACTTTCAAGTAATGAGCAGTACACCAGTCAAACTTGGATGCCCAAGTTTCGTTCTCCTAGGTCGAAGCATTCGTTTGCAGGAACAGTTTGAATATTTAGGTTTCACTGCGTTTTCTCCTATATTGACAGATGCAGTTAGAACTCTAAATCAAACACGGTTTGGGCTAGCTTCTTGAAACTTGACACAATACAATAGTTCTACGTTCTATCTGTAAGGTTTGTTTCCTCTTGATGTAGCCTTAAGCAGATACTGGCGAATAACTCACTCAATGAAAGGCGTTGTTAGGCTGCCAAAAAACTACAGTCTCCTGAAATCACAACATATATTTTTTCTTCCGACCTTCATGATACTTTCAAGTAATGAGCAGTACACCAGTCAAACTTGGATGCCCAAGTTTCGTTCTCCTAGGTCGAAGCATTCCTTTGCAGGAACAGTTTGAATTTTTAGGTTTCACTGCGTTTTCTCCTATATTGACAGATGCAGTTAGAACTCTAAATCAAACACGGTTTGTGCTAGCTTCTTGAAACTTGACACAATACAATAGTTCTACGTTCTATCTCTAAGGTTTGTTTCCTCTTGATGTAGCCTTAAGCAGAGACTGGCGAATAACTCACTAAATGAAAGGCGTTGTTAGGCTGCCAAAAAACTACAGTCTCCTGAAATCACAACATATATTTTTTCTTCCGACCTTCATGATACTTTCAAGTAATGAGCAGTACACCAGTCAAACTTGGATGCCCAAGTTTCGTTCTCCTAGGTCGAAGCATTCGTTTGCAGGAACAGTTTGAATTTTTAGGTTTCACTGCGTTTTCTCCTATATTGACAGATGCAGTTAGAACTCTAAATCAAACACGGTTTGTGCCAGCTTCTTGAAACTTGACACAATACAATAGTTCTACGTTCTATCTCTAAGGTTTGTTTTTCTTGATGTAGACTTAAGCAGAGACTGGCGAATAACTCACTCAATGAAAGGCGTTGTTAGGCTGCCAAAACACTACAGTCTATTGAAATCACAACATATATTTTTTCTTCCGACCTTCATGATACTTTCAAGTAATGAGCAGTACACCAGTCAAACGTGGATGCCCAAGTTTCGTTCTCCTAGGTCGAAGCATTCGTTTGCAGGAACAGTTTGAATTTTTAGGTTTCACTGCGTTTTCTCCTATATTGACAGATGCAGTTAGAACTCTAAATCAAACACGGTTTGGGCTAGCTTCTTGAAACTTGACACAATACAATAGTTCTACGTTCTATCTCTAAGGTTTGTTTCCTCTTGATGTAGCCTTAAGCAGAGACTGGCGAATAACTCACTCAATGAAAGGCGTTGTTAGGCTGCCAAAAAACTACAGTCTCCTGAAATCACAACATATATTTTTTCTTCCGACCTTCATGATACTTTCAAGTAATGAGCAGTACACCAGTCAAACTTGGAAGCCCAACTATCGTTCTCCTAGGTCGAAGCATTCGTTTGCAGGAACAGTTTGAATTTTTAGATTTCACTGCTTTTTCTCCTATATTGACAGATGCAGTTAGAACTCTAAATCAAACACGGTTTGTGCTAGCTTCTTGAAACTTGACACAATACAATAGTTCTACGTTCTATCTCTAAGGTTTGTTTTTCTTGATGTAGCCTTAAGCAGAGACTGGCGAATAACTCACTCAATGAAAGGCGTTGTTAGGCTGCCAAAAAACTACAGTCTCCTGAAATCACAACATATATTTTTTCTTCCGACCTTCATGATACTTTCAAGTAATGAGCAGTACACCAGTCAAACTTGGAAGCCCAACTTTCGTTCTCCTAGGTCGAAGCATTCGTTTGCAGGAACAGTTTGAATTTTTAGGTTTCACTGCGTTTTCTCCTATATTGACAGATGCAGTTAGAACTCTAAATCAAACACGGTTTGTGCTAGCTTCTTGAAACTTGACACAATACAATAGTTCTACGTTCTATCTCTAAGGTTTGTTTCCTCTTGATGTAGCCTTAAGCAGAGACTGGCGAATAACTCACTCAATGAAAGGCGTTGTTAGGCTGCCAAAAAACTACAGTCTCCTGAAATCACAACATATATTTTTTCTTCCGACCTTCATGATACTTTCAAGTAATGAGCAGTACACCAGTCAAACTTGGATGCCCAAGTTTCGTTCTCCTAGGTCGAAGCATTCGTTTGCAGGAACAGTTTGAATTTTTAGGTTTCACTGCGTTTTCTCCTATATTGACAGATGCAGTTAGAACTCTAAATCAAACACGGTTTGGGCTGGCTTCTTGAAACTTGACACAATACAATAGTTCTAAGTTCTATCTCTAAGGTTTGTTTCTTCTTGGTGTAGCATTAAGCAGAGACTGGCGAATAACTCACTCAATGAAAGGCGTTGTTAGGCTGCCAAAAAACTACAGTCTCCTGAAATCACAACATATATTTTTTCTTCCGAACTTCATGATACTTTCAAGTAATGAGCAGTACACCAGTCAAACTTGGATGCCCAAGTTTCGTTCTCCTAGGTCGAAGCATTCGTTTGCAGGAACAGTTTGAATTTTTAGGTTTCACTGCGTTTTCTCCTATATTGACAGATGCAGTTAGAACTCTAAATCAAACACGGTTTGTGCTAGCTTCTTGGAACTTGACACAATACAATAGTTCTGGGTTCTATCTCTACGGTTTGTTTCCTCTTGATGTAGCCTTAAGCAGAGACTGGCGAATAACTCACTCAATGAAAGGCGTTGTTAGGCTGCCAAAAAACTACAGTCTCCTGAAATCACAACATATATTTTTTCTTCCGACCTTCATGATACTTTCAAGTAATGAGCAGTACACCAGTCAAACTTGGAAGCCCAACTATCGTTCTCCTAGGTCGAAGCATTCGTTTGCAGGAACAGTTTGAATTTTTAGATTTCACTGCGTTTTCTCCTATATTGACTGATGCAGTTAGAACTCTAAATCAAACACGGTTTGTGCTAGCTTCTTGAAACTTGACACAATACAATAGTTCTACGTTCTATCTCTAAGGTTTGTTTTTCTTGATGTAGCCTTAAGCAGAGACTGGCGAATAACTCACTCAATGAAAGGCGTTGTTAGGCTGCCAAAAAACTACAGTCTCCTGAAATCACAACATATATTTTTTCTTCCGACCTTCATGATACTTTCAAGTAATGAGCAGTACACCAGTCAAACTTGGAAGCCCAACTTTCGTTCTCCTAGGTCGAAGCATTCGTTTGCAGGAACAGTTTGAATTTTTAGGTTTCACTGCGTTTTCTCCTATATTGACAGATGCAGTTAGAACTCTAAATCAAACACGGTTTGTGCTAGCTTCTTGAAACTTGACACAATACAATAGTTCTACGTTCTATCTCTAAGGTTTGTTTCCTCTTGATGTAGCCTTAAGCAGACACTGGCGAATAACTCACTCAATGAAAGGCGTTGTTAGGCTGCCAAAAAACTACAGTCTCCTGAAATCACAACATATATTTTTTCTTCCGACCTTCATGATACTTTCAAGTAATGAGCACTACACCAGTCAAACTTGGATGCCCAAGTTTCGTTCTCCTAGGTCGAAGCATTCGTTTGCAGGAACAGTTTGAATATTTAGGTTTCACTGCGTTTTCTCCTATATTGACAGATGCAGTTAGAACTCTAAATCAAACACGGTTTGGGCTAGCTTCTTGAAACTTGACACAATACAATAGTTCTACGTTCTATCTGTAAGGTTTGTTTCCTCTTGATGTAGCCTTAAGCAGAGACTGGCGAATAACTCACTCAATGAAAGGCGTTGTTAGGCTGCCAAAAAACTACAGTCTCCTGAAATCACAACATATATTTTTTCTTCCGACCTTCATGATACTTTCAAGTAATGAGCAGTACACCAGTCAAACTTGGATGCCCAAGTTTCGTTCTCCTAGGTCGAAGCATTCCTTTGCAGGAACAGTTTGAATTTTTAGGTTTCACTGCGTTTTCTCCTATATTGACAGATGCAGTTAGAACTCTAAATCAAACACGGTTTGTGCTAGCTTCTTGAAACTTGACACAATACAATAGTTCTACGTTCTATCTCTAAGGTTTGTTTCCTCTTGATGTAGCCTTAAGCAGAGACTGGCGAATAACTCACTAAATGAAAGGCGTTGTTAGGCTGCCAAAAAACTACAGTCTCCTGAAATCACAACATATATTTTTTCTTCCGACCTTCATGATACTTTCAAGTAATGAGCAGTACACCAGTCAAACTTGGATGCCCAAGTTTCGTTCTCCTAGGTCGAAGCATTCGTTTGCAGGAACAGTTTGAATTTTTAGGTTTCACTGCGTTTTCTCCTATATTGACAGATGCAGTTAGAACTCTAAATCAAACACGGTTTGTGCCAGCTTCTTGAAACTTGACACAATACAATAGTTCTACGTTCTATCTCTAAGGTTTGTTTTTCTTGATGTAGCCTTAAGCAGAGACTGGCGAATAACTCACTCAATGAAAGGCGTTGTTAGGCTGCCAAAACACTACAGTCTATTGAAATCACAACATATATTTTTTCTTCCGACCTTCATGATACTTTCAAGTAATGAGCAGTACACCAGTCAAACGTGGATGCCCAAGTTTCGTTCTCCTAGGTCGAAGCATTCGTTTGCAGAAACAGTTTGAATTTTTAGGTTTCACTGCGTTTTCTCCTATATTGACAGATGCAGTTAGAACTCTAAATCAAACACGGTTTGTGCTAGCTTCTTGGAACTTGACACAATACAATAGTTCTGGGTTCTATCTCTACAGTTTGTTTCCTCTTGATGTAGCCTTAAGCAGAGACTGGCGAATAACTCACTCAATGAAAGGCGTTGTTAGGCTGCCAAAAAACTACAGTCTCCTGAAATCACAACATATATTTTTTCTTCCGACCTTCATGATACTTTCAAGTAATGAGCAGTACACCAGTCAAACTTGGAAGCCCAACTATCGTTCTCCTAGGTCGAAGCATTCGTTTGCAGGAACAGTTTGAATTTTTAGATTTCACTGCGTTTTCTCCTATATTGACTGATGCAGTTAGAACTCTAAATCAAACACGGTTTGTGCTAGCTTCTTGAAACTTGACACAATACAATAGTTCTACGTTCTATCTCTAAGGTTTGTTTTTCTTGATGTAGCCTTAAGCAGAGACTGGCGAATAACTCACTCAATGAAAGGCGTTGTTAGGCTGCCAAAAAACTACAGTCTCCTGAAATCACAACATATATTTTTTCTTCCGACCTTCATGATACTTTCAAGTAATGAGCAGTACACCAGTCAAACTTGGAAGCCCAACTTTCGTTCTCCTAGGTCGAAGCATTCGTTTGCAGGAACAGTTTGAATTTTTAGGTTTCACTGCGTTTTCTCCTATATTGACAGATGCAGTTAGAACTCTAAATCAAACACGGTTTGTGCTAGCTTCTTGAAACTTGACACAATACAATAGTTCTACGTTCTATCTCTAAGGTTTGTTTCCTCTTGATGTAGCCTTAAGCAGACACTGGCGAATAACTCACTCAATGAAAGGCGTTGTTAGGCTGCCAAAAAACTACAGTCTCCTGAAATCACAACATATATTTTTTCTTCCGACCTTCATGATACTTTCAAGTAATGAGCAGTACACCAGTCAAACTTGGATGCCCAAGTTTCGTTCTCCTAGGTCGAAGCATTCGTTTGCAGGAACAGTTTGAATATTTAGGTTTCACTGCGTTTTCTCCTATATTGACAGATGCAGTTAGAACTCTAAATCAAACACGGTTTGGGCTAGCTTCTTGAAACTTGACACAATACAATAGTTCTACGTTCTATCTGTAAGGTTTGTTTCCTCTTGATGTAGCCTTAAGCAGATACTGGCGAATAACTCACTCAATGAAAGGCGTTGTTAGGCTGCCAAAAAACTACAGTCTCCTGAAATCACAACATATATTTTTTCTTCCGACCTTCATGATACTTTCAAGTAATGAGCAGTACACCAGTCAAACTTGGATGCCCAAGTTTCGTTCTCCTAGGTCGAAGCATTCCTTTGCAGGAACAGTTTGAATTTTTAGGTTTCACTGCGTTTTCTCCTATATTGACAGATGCAGTTAGAACTCTAAATCAAACACGGTTTGTGCTAGCTTCTTGAAACTTGACACAATACAATAGTTCTACGTTCTATCTCTAAGGTTTGTTTCCTCTTGATGTAGCCTTAAGCAGAGACTGGCGAATAACTCACTAAATGAAAGGCGTTGTTAGGCTGCCAAAAAACTACAGTCTCCTGAAATCACAACATATATTTTTTCTTCCGACCTTCATGATACTTTCAAGTAATGAGCAGTACACCAGTCAAACTTGGATGCCCAAGTTTCGTTCTCCTAGGTCGAAGCATTCGTTTGCAGGAACAGTTTGAATTTTTAGGTTTCACTGCGTTTTCTCCTATATTGACAGATGCAGTTAGAACTCTAAATCAAACACGGTTTGTGCCAGCTTCTTGAAACTTGACACAATACAATAGTTCTACGTTCTATCTCTAAG
Source organism: Callospermophilus lateralis (assembly GCF_048772815.1). Taxonomy (NCBI): domain Eukaryota; kingdom Metazoa; phylum Chordata; class Mammalia; order Rodentia; family Sciuridae; genus Callospermophilus; species Callospermophilus lateralis. Next base: position 98,329 of record NW_027514846.1, on the reverse strand, counting down.
GTTTGTTTTTCTTGATGTAGCCTTAAGCAGAGACTGGCGAATAACTCACTCAATGAAAGGCGTTGTTAGGCTGCCAAAACACTACAGTCTATTGAAATCACAACATATATTTTTTCTTCCGACCTTCATGATACTTTCAAGTAATGAGCAGTACACCAGTCAAACGTGGATGCCCAAGTTTCGTTCTCCTAGGTCGAAGCATTCGTTTGCAGGAACAGTTTGAATTTTTAGGTTTCACTGCGTTTTCTCCTATATTGACAGATGCAGTTAGAACTCTAAATCAAACACGGTTTGGGCTAGCTTCTTGAAACTTGACACAATACAATAGTTCTACGTTCTATCTCTAAGGTTTGTTTCCTCTTGATGTAGCCTTAAGCAGAGACTGGCGAATAACTCACTCAATGAAAGGCGTTGTTAGGCTGCCAAAAAACTACAGTCTCCTGAAATCACAACATATATTTTTTCTTCCGACCTTCATGATACTTTCAAGTAATGAGCAGTACACCAGTCAAACTTGGAAGCCCAACTATCGTTCTCCTAGGTCGAAGCATTCGTTTGCAGGAACAGTTTGAATTTTTAGATTTCACTGCTTTTTCTCCTATATTGACAGATGCAGTTAGAACTCTAAATCAAACACGGTTTGTGCTAGCTTCTTGAAACTTGACACAATACAATAGTTCTACGTTCTATCTCTAAGGTTTGTTTTTCTTGATGTAGCCTTAAGCAGAGACTGGCGAATAACTCACTCAATGAAAGGCGTTGTTAGGCTGCCAAAAAACTACAGTCTCCTGAAATCACAACATATATTTTTTCTTCCGACCTTCATGATACTTTCAAGTAATGAGCAGTACACCAGTCAAACTTGGAAGCCCAACTTTCGTTCTCCTAGGTCGAAGCATTCGTTTGCAGGAACAGTTTGAATTTTTAGGTTTCACTGCGTTTTCTCCTATATTGACAGATGCAGTTAGAACTCTAAATCAAACACGGTTTGTGCTAGCTTCTTGAAACTTGACACAATACAATAGTTCTACGTTCTATCTCTAAGGTTTGTTTCCTCTTGATGTAGCCTTAAGCAGAGACTGGCGAATAACTCACTCAATGAAAGGCGTTGTTAGGCTGCCAAAAAACTACAGTCTCCTGAAATCACAACATATATTTTTTCTTCCGACCTTCATGATACTTTCAAGTAATGAGCAGTACACCAGTCAAACTTGGATGCCCAAGTTTCGTTCTCCTAGGTCGAAGCATTCGTTTGCAGGAACAGTTTGAATTTTTAGGTTTCACTGCGTTTTCTCCTATATTGACAGATGCAGTTAGAACTCTAAATCAAACACGGTTTGGGCTGGCTTCTTGAAACTTGACACAATACAATAGTTCTAAGTTCTATCTCTAAGGTTTGTTTCTTCTTGGTGTAGCATTAAGCAGAGACTGGCGAATAACTCACTCAATGAAAGGCGTTGTTAGGCTGCCAAAAAACTACAGTCTCCTGAAATCACAACATATATTTTTTCTTCCGAACTTCATGATACTTTCAAGTAATGAGCAGTACACCAGTCAAACTTGGATGCCCAAGTTTCGTTCTCCTAGGTCGAAGCATTCGTTTGCAGGAACAGTTTGAATTTTTAGGTTTCACTGCGTTTTCTCCTATATTGACAGATGCAGTTAGAACTCTAAATCAAACACGGTTTGTGCTAGCTTCTTGGAACTTGACACAATACAATAGTTCTGGGTTCTATCTCTACGGTTTGTTTCCTCTTGATGTAGCCTTAAGCAGAGACTGGCGAATAACTCACTCAATGAAAGGCGTTGTTAGGCTGCCAAAAAACTACAGTCTCCTGAAATCACAACATATATTTTTTCTTCCGACCTTCATGATACTTTCAAGTAATGAGCAGTACACCAGTCAAACTTGGAAGCCCAACTATCGTTCTCCTAGGTCGAAGCATTCGTTTGCAGGAACAGTTTGAATTTTTAGATTTCACTGCGTTTTCTCCTATATTGACTGATGCAGTTAGAACTCTAAATCAAACACGGTTTGTGCTAGCTTCTTGAAACTTGACACAATACAATAGTTCTACGTTCTATCTCTAAGGTTTGTTTTTCTTGATGTAGCCTTAAGCAGAGACTGGCGAATAACTCACTCAATGAAAGGCGTTGTTAGGCTGCCAAAAAACTACAGTCTCCTGAAATCACAACATATATTTTTTCTTCCGACCTTCATGATAATTTCAAGTAATGAGCAGTACACCAGTCAAACGTGGATGCCCAAGTTTCGTTCTCCTAGGTCGAAGCATTCGTTTGCAGGAACAGTTTGAATTTTTAGGTTTCACTGCGTTTTCTCCTATATTGACAGATGCAGTTAGAACTCTAAATCAAACACGGTTTGGGCTAGCTTCTTGAAACTTGACACAATACAATAGTTCTACGTTCTATCTCTAAGGTTTGTTTCCTCTTGATGTAGCCTTAAGCAGAGACTGGCGAATAACTCACTCAATGAAAGGCGTTGTTAGGCTGCCAAAAAACTACAGTCTCCTGAAATCACAACATATATTTTTTCTTCCGACCTTCATGATACTTTCAAGTAATGAGCAGTACACCAGTCAAACTTGGAAGCCCAACTATCGTTCTCCTAGGTCGAAGCATTCGTTTGCAGGAACAGTTTGAATTTTTAGATTTCACTGCTTTTTCTCCTATATTGACAGATGCAGTTAGAACTCTAAATCAAACACGGTTTGTGCTAGCTTCTTGAAACTTGACACAATACAATAGTTCTACGTTCTATCTCTAAGGTTTGTTTTTCTTGATGTAGCCTTAAGCAGAGACTGGCGAATAACTCACTCAATGAAAGGCGTTGTTAGGCTGCCAAAAAACTACAGTCTCCTGAAATCACAACATATATTTTTTCTTCCGACCTTCATGATACTTTCAAGTAATGAGCAGTACACCAGTCAAACTTGGAAGCCCAACTTTCGTTCTCCTAGGTCGAAGCATTCGTTTGCAGGAACAGTTTGAATTTTTAGGTTTCACTGCGTTTTCTCCTATATTGACAGATGCAGTTAGAACTCTAAATCAAACACGGTTTGTGCTAGCTTCTTGAAACTTGACACAATACAATAGTTCTACGTTCTATCTCTAAGGTTTGTTTCCTCTTGATGTAGCCTTAAGCAGAGACTGGCGAATAACTCACTCAATGAAAGGCGTTGTTAGGCTGCCAAAAAACTACAGTCTCCTGAAATCACAACATATATTTTTTCTTCCGACCTTCATGATACTTTCAAGTAATGAGCAGTACACCAGTCAAACTTGGATGCCCAAGTTTCGTTCTCCTAGGTCGAAGCATTCGTTTGCAGGAACAGTTTGAATTTTTAGGTTTCACTGCGTTTTCTCCTATATTGACAGATGCAGTTAGAACTCTAAATCAAACACGGTTTGGGCTGGCTTCTTGAAACTTGACACAATACAATAGTTCTAAGTTCTATCTCTAAGGTTTGTTTCTTCTTGGTGTAGCATTAAGCAGAGACTGGCGAATAACTCACTCAATGAAAGGCGTTGTTAGGCTGCCAAAAAACTACAGTCTCCTGAAATCACAACATATATTTTTTCTTCCGAACTTCATGATACTTTCAAGTAATGAGCAGTACACCAGTCAAACTTGGATGCCCAAGTTTCGTTCTCCTAGGTCGAAGCATTCGTTTGCAGGAACAGTTTGAATTTTTAGGTTTCACTGCGTTTTCTCCTATATTGACAGATGCAGTTAGAACTCTAAATCAAACACGGTTTGTGCTAGCTTCTTGGAACTTGACACAATACAATAGTTCTGGGTTCTATCTCTACGGTTTGTTTCCTCTTGATGTAGCCTTAAGCAGAGACTGGCGAATAACTCACTCAATGAAAGGCGTTGTTAGGCTGCCAAAAAACTACAGTCTCCTGAAATCACAACATATATTTTTTCTTCCGACCTTCATGATACTTTCAAGTAATGAGCAGTACACCAGTCAAACTTGGAAGCCCAACTATCGTTCTCCTAGGTCGAAGCATTCGTTTGCAGGAACAGTTTGAATTTTTAGATTTCACTGCGTTTTCTCCTATATTGACTGATGCAGTTAGAACTCTAAATCAAACACGGTTTGTGCTAGCTTCTTGAAACTTGACACAATACAATAGTTCTACGTTCTATCTCTAAGGTTTGTTTTTCTTGATGTAGCCTTAAGCAGAGACTGGCGAATAACTCACTCAATGAAAGGCGTTGTTAGGCTGCCAAAAAACTACAGTCTCCTGAAATCACAACATATATTTTTTCTTCCGACCTTCATGATACTTTCAAGTAATGAGCAGTACACCAGTCAAACTTGGAAGCCCAACTTTCGTTCTCCTAGGTCGAAGCATTCGTTTGCAGGAACAGTTTGAATTTTTAGGTTTCACTGCGTTTTCTCCTATATTGACAGATGCAGTTAGAACTCTAAATCAAACACGGTTTGTGCTAGCTTCTTGAAACTTGACACAATACAATAGTTCTACGTTCTATCTCTAAGGTTTGTTTCCTCTTGATGTAGCCTTAAGCAGACACTGGCGAATAACTCACTCAATGAAAGGCGTTGTTAGGCTGCCAAAAAACTACAGTCTCCTGAAATCACAACATATATTTTTTCTTCCGACCTTCATGATACTTTCAAGTAATGAGCAGTACACGAGTCAAACTTGGATGCCCAAGTTTCGTTCTCCTAGGTCGAAGCATTCGTTTGCAGGAACAGTTTGAATATTTAGGTTTCACTGCGTTTTCTCCTATATTGACAGATGCAGTTAGAACTCTAAATCAAACACGGTTTGGGCTAGCTTCTTGAAACTTGACACAATACAATAGTTCTACGTTCTATCTGTAAGGTTTGTTTCCTCTTGATGTAGCCTTAAGCAGAGACTGGCGAATAACTCACTCAATGAAAGGCGTTGTTAGGCTGCCAAAAAACTACAGTCTCCTGAAATCACAACATATATTTTTTCTTCCGACCTTCATGATACTTTCAAGTAATGAGCAGTACACTAGTCAAACTTGGATGCCCAAGTTTCGTTCTCCTAGGTCGAAGCATTCCTTTGCAGGAACAGTTTGAATTTTTAGGTTTCACTGCGTTTTCTCCTATATTGACAGATGCAGTTAGAACTCTAAATCAAACACGGTTTGTGCTAGCTTCTTGAAACTTGACACAATACAATAGTTCTACATTCTATCTCTAAGGTTTGTTTCCTCTTGATGTAGCCTTAAGCAGACACTGGCGAATAACTCACTCAATGAAAGGCGTTGTTAGGCTGCCAAAAAACTACAGTCTCCTGAAATCACAACATATATTTTTTCTTCCGACCTTCATGATACTTTCAAGTAATGAGCAGTACACCAGTCAAACTTGGATGCCCAAGTTTCGTTCTCCTAGGTCGAAGCATTCGTTTGCAGGAACAGTTTGAATTTTTACGTTTCACTGCGTTTTCTCCTATATTGACAGATGCAGTTAGAACTCTAAATCAAACACGGTTTGTGCCAGCTTCTTGAAACTTGACACAATACAATAGTTCTACGTTCTATCTCTAAGGTTTGTTTTTCTTGATGTAGCCTTAAGCAGAGACTGGCGAATAACTCACTCAATGAAAGGCGTTGTTAGGCTGCCAAAACACTACAGTCTATTGAAATCACAACATATATTTTTTCTTCCGACCTTCATGATACTTTCAAGTAATGAGCAGTACACCAGTCAAACGTGGATGCCCAAGTTTCGTTCTCCTAGGTCGAAGCATTCGTTTGCAGGAACAGTTTGAATTTTTAGGTTTCACTGCGTTTTCTCCTATATTGACAGATGCAGTTAGAACTCTAAATCAAACACGGTTTGGGCTAGCTTCTTGAAACTTGACACAATACAATAGTTCTACGTTCTATCTCTAAGGTTTGTTTCCTCTTGATGTAGCCTTAAGCAGAGACTGGCGAATAACTCACTCAATGAAAGGCGTTGTTAGGCTGCCAAAAAACTACAGTCTCCTGAAATCACAACATATATTTTTTCTTCCGACCTTCATGATACTTTCAAGTAATGAGCAGTACACCAGTCAAACTTGGAAGCCCAACTATCGTTCTCCTAGGTCGAAGCATTCGTTTGCAGGAACAGTTTGAATTTTTAGATTTCACTGCTTTTTCTCCTATATTGACAGATGCAGTTAGAACTCTAAATCAAACACGGTTTGTGCTAGCTTCTTGAAACTTGACACAATACAATAGTTCTACGTTCTATCTCTAAGGTTTGTTTTTCTTGATGTAGCCTTAAGCAGAGACTGGCGAATAACTCACTCAATGAAAGGCGTTGTTAGGCTGCCAAAAAACTACAGTCTCCTGAAATCACAACATATATTTTTTCTTCCGACCTTCATGATACTTTCAAGTAATGAGCAGTACACCAGTCAAACTTGGAAGCCCAACTTTCGTTCTCCTAGGTCGAAGCATTCGTTTGCAGGAACAGTTTGAATTTTTAGGTTTCACTGCGTTTTCTCCTATATTGACAGATGCAGTTAGAACTCTAAATCAAACACGGTTTGTGCTAGCTTCTTGAAACTTGACACAATACAATAGTTCTACGTTCTATCTCTAAGGTTTGTTTCCTCTTGATGTAGCCTTAAGCAGAGACTGGCGAATAACTCACTCAATGAAAGGCGTTGTTAGGCTGCCAAAAAACTACAGTCTCCTGAAATCACAACATATATTTTTTCTTCCGACCTTCATGATACTTTCAAGTAATGAGCAGTACACCAGTCAAACTTGGATGCCCAAGTTTCGTTCTCCTAGGTCGAAGCATTCGTTTGCAGGAACAGTTTGAATTTTTAGGTTTCACTGCGTTTTCTCCTATATTGACAGATGCAGTTAGAACTCTAAATCAAACACGGTTTGGGCTAGCTTCTTGAAACTTGACACAATACAATAGTTCTACGTTCTATCTCTAAGGTTTGTTTCCTCTTGATGTAGCCTTAAGCAGAGACTGGCGAATAACTCACTCAATGAAAGGCGTTGTTAGGCTGCCAAAAAACTACAGTCTCCTGAAATCACAACATATATTTTTTCTTCCGACCTTCATGATACTTTCAAGTAATGAGCAGTACACCAGTCAAACTTGGAAGCCCAACTATCGTTCTCCTAGGTCGAAGCATTCGTTTGCAGGAACAGTTTGAATTTTTAGATTTCACTGCTTTTTCTCCTATATTGACAGATGCAGTTAGAACTCTAAATCAAACACGGTTTGTGCTAGCTTCTTGAAACTTGACACAATACAATAGTTCTACGTTCTATCTCTAAGGTTTGTTTTTCTTGATGTAGCCTTAAGCAGAGACTGGCGAATAACTCACTCAATGAAAGGCGTTGTTAGGCTGCCAAAAAACTACAGTCTCCTGAAATCACAACATATATTTTTTCTTCCGACCTTCATGATACTTTCAAGTAATGAGCAGTACACCAGTCAAACTTGGAAGCCCAACTTTCGTTCTCCTAGGTCGAAGCATTCGTTTGCAGGAACAGTTTGAATTTTTAGGTTTCACTGCGTTTTCTCCTATATTGACAGATGCAGTTAGAACTCTAAATCAAACACGGTTTGTGCTAGCTTCTTGAAACTTGACACAATACAATAGTTCTACGTTCTATCTCTAAGGTTTGTTTCCTCTTGATGTAGCCTTAAGCAGAGACTGGCGAATAACTCACTCAATGAAAGGCGTTGTTAGGCTGCCAAAAAACTACAGTCTCCTGAAATCACAACATATATTTTTTCTTCCGACCTTCATGATACTTTCAAGTAATGAGCAGTACACCAGTCAAACTTGGATGCCCAAGTTTCGTTCTCCTAGGTCGAAGCATTCGTTTGCAGGAACAGTTTGAATTTTTAGGTTTCACTGCGTTTTCTCCTATATTGACAGATGCAGTTAGAACTCTAAATCAAACACGGTTTGGGCTAGCTTCTTGAAACTTGACACAATACAATAGTTCTACGTTCTATCTCTAAGGTTTGTTTCCTCTTGATGTAGCCTTAAGCAGAGACTGGCGAATAACTCACTCAATGAAAGGCGTTGTTAGGCTGCCAAAAAACTACAGTCTCCTGAAATCACAACATATATTTTTTCTTCCGACCTTCATGATACTTTCAAGTAATGAGCAGTACACCAGTCAAACTTGGATGCCCAAGTTTCGTTCTCCTAGGTCGAAGCATTCCTTTGCAGGAACAGTTTGAATTTTTAGGTTTCACTGCGTTTTCTCCTATATTGACAGATGCAGTTAGAACTCTAAATCAAACACGGTTTGTGCTAGCTTCTTGAAACTTGACACAATACAATAGTTCTACGTTCTATCTCTAAGGTTTGTTTCCTCTTGATGTAGCCTTAAGCAGAGACTGGCGAATAACTCACTAAATGAAAGGCGTTGTTAGGCTGCCAAAAAACTACAGTCTCCTGAAATCACAACATATATTTTTTCTTCCGACCTTCATGATACTTTCAAGTAATGAGCAGTACACCAGTCAAACTTGGATGCCCAAGTTTCGTTCTCCTAGGTCGAAGCATTCGTTTGCAGGAACAGTTTGAATTTTTAGGTTTCACTGCGTTTTCTCCTATATTGACAGATGCAGTTAGAACTCTAAATCAAACACGGTTTGTGCTAGCTTCTTGAAACTTGACACAATACAATAGTTCTACCTTCTATCTCTAAGGTTTGTTTCCTCTTGATGTAGCCTTAAGCAGAGACTGGCGAATAACTCACTCAATGAAAGGCGTTGTTAGGCTGCCAAAAAACTACAGTCTCCTGAAATCACAACATATATTTTTTCTTCCGACCTTCATGATACTTTCAAGTAATGAGCAGTACACCAGTCAAACTTGGATGCCCAAGTTTCATTCTCCTAGGTCGAAGCATTCCTTTGCAGGAACAGTTTGAATTTTTAGGTTTCACTGCGTTTTCTCCTATATTGACAGATGCAGTTAGAACTCTAAATCAAACACGGTTTGTGCTAGCTTCTTGAAACTTGACACAATACAATAGTTCTACGTTCTATCTCTAAGGTTTGTTTCCTCTTGATGTAGCCTTAAGCAGAGACTGGCGAATAACTCACTCAATGAAAGGCGTTGTTAGGCTGCCAAAAAACTACAGTCTCCTGAAATCACAACATATATTTTTTCTTCCGACCTTCATGATACTTTCAAGTAATGAGCAGTACACCAGTCAAACTTGGAAGCCCAACTATCGTTCTCCTAGGTCGAAGCATTCGTTTGCAGGAACAGTTTGAATTTTTAGATTTCACTGCTTTTTCTCCTATATTGACAGATGCAGTTAGAACTCTAAATCAAACACGGTTTGTGCTAGCTTCTTGAAACTTGACACAATACAATAGTTCTACGTTCTATCTCTAAGGTTTGTTTTTCTTGATGTAGCCTTAAGCAGAGACTGGCGAATAACTCACTCAATGAAAGGCGTTGTTAGGCTGCCAAAAAACTACAGTCTCCTGAAATCACAACATATATTTTTTCTTCCGACCTTCATGATACTTTCAAGTAATGAGCAGTACACCAGTCAAACTTGGAAGCCCAACTTTCGTTCTCCTAGGTCGAAGCATTCGTTTGCAGGAACAGTTTGAATTTTTAGGTTTCACTGCGTTTTCTCCTATATTGACAGATGCAGTTAGAACTCTAAATCAAACACGGTTTGTGCTAGCTTCTTGAAACTTGACACAATACAATAGTTCTACGTTCTATCTCTAAGGTTTGTTTCCTCTTGATGTAGCCTTAAGCAGAGACTGGCGAATAACTCACTCAATGAAAGGCGTTGTTAGGCTGCCAAAAAACTACAGTCTCCTGAAATCACAACATATATTTTTTCTTCCGACCTTCATGATACTTTCAAGTAATGAGCAGTACACCAGTCAAACTTGGATGCCCAAGTTTCGTTCTCCTAGGTCGAAGCATTCGTTTGCAGGAACAGTTTGAATTTTTAGGTTTCACTGCGTTTTCTCCTATATTGACAGATGCAGTTAGAACTCTAAATCAAACACGGTTTGTGCTAGCTTCTTGAAACTTGACACAATACAATAGTTCTACGTTTTATCTCTACGGTTTGTTTCCTCTTGATGTAGCCTTAAGCAGAGACTGGCGAATAACTCACTCAATGAAAGGCATTGTTAGGCTTCCAAAAAACTACAGTCTCCTGAAATCACAACATATATTTTTTCTTCCGACCTTCATGATACTTTCAAGTAATGAGCAGTACACCAGTCAAACTTGGATGCCCAAGTTTCGTTCTCCTAGGTCGAAGCATTCCTTTGCAGGAACAGTTTGAATTTTTAGGTTTCACTGCGTTTTCTCCTATATTGACAGATGCAGTTAGAACTCTAAATCAAACACGGTTTGTGCTAGCTTCTTGAAACTTGACACAATACAATAGTTCTACGTTCTATCTCTAAGGTTTGTTTCCTCTTGATGTAGCCTTAAGCAGAGACTGGCGAATAACTCACTCAATGAAAGGCGTTGTTAGGCTGCCAAAAAACTACAGTCTCCTGAAATCACAACATATATTTTTTCTTCCGACCTTCATGATACTTTCAAGTAATAAGCAGTACACCAGTCAAACTTGGATGCCCAAGTTTCGTTCTCCTAGGTCGAAGCATTCCTTTGCAGGAACAGTTTGAATTTTTAGGTTTCACTGCGTTTTCTCCTATATTGACAGATGCAGTTAGAACTCTAAATCAAACACGGTTTGTGCTAGCTTCTTGAAACTTGACACAATACAATAGTTCTACGTTCTATCTCTAAGGTTTGTTTCCTCTTGATGTAGCCTTAAGCAGAGACTGGCGAATAACTCACTCAATGAAAGGCGTTGTTAGGCTGCCAAAAAACTACAGTCTCCTGAAATCACAACATATATTTTTTCTTCCGACCTTCATGATACTTTCAAGTAATGAGCAGTACACCAGTCAAACTTGGATGCCCAAGTTTCGTTCTCCTAGGTCGAAGCATTCGTTTGCAGGAACAGTTTGAATTTTTAGGTTTCACTGCGTTTTCTCCTATATTGACAGATGCAGTTAGAACTCTAAATCAAACACGGTTTGTGCTAGCTTCTTGAAACTTGACACAATACAATAGTTCTACGTTCTATATCTAAGGTTTGTTTCCTCTTGATGTAGCCTTAAGCAGAGACTGGCAAATAACTCACTCAATGAAAGGCGTTGTTAGGCTGCCAAAAAACTACAGTCTCCTGAAATCACAACATATATTTTTTCTTCCGACCTTCATGATACTTTCAAGTAATGAGCAGTACACCAGTCAAACTTGGATGCCCAAGTTTCGTTCTCCTAGGTCGAAGCATTCCTTTGCAGGAACAGTTTGAATTTTTAGGTTTCACTGCGTTTTCTCCTATATTGACAGATGCAGTTAGAACTCTAAATCAAACACGGTTTGTGCTAGCTTCTTGAAACTTGACACAATACAATAGTTCTACGTTCTATCTCTAAGGTTTGTTTCCTCTTGATGTAGCCTTAAGCAGAGACTGGCGAATAACTCACTCAATGAAAGGCGTTGTTAGGCTGCCAAAAAACTACAGTCTCCTGAAATCACAACATATATTTTTTCTTCCGACCTTCATGATACTTTCAAGTAATGAGCAGTACACCAGTCAAACTTGGAAGCCCAACTTTCGTTCTCCTAGGTCGAAGCATTCGTTTGCAGGAACAGTTTGAATTTTTAGGTTTCACTGCGTTTTCTCCTATATTGACAGATGCAGTTAGAACTCTAAATCAAACACGGTTTGTGCTAGCTTCTTGAAACTTGACACAATACAATAGTTCTACGTTCTATCTCTAAGGTTTGTTTCCTCTTGATGTAACCTTAAGCAGAGACTGGCGAATAACTCACTCAATGAAAGGCGTTGTTAGGCTGCCAAAAAACTACAGTCTCCTGAATTCACAACATATATTTTTTCTTTCGACCTTCATGATACTTTCAAGTAATGAGCAGTACACCAGTCAAACTTGGAAGCCCAAGTTTCGTTCTCCTAGGTCGAAGCATTCGTTTGCAGGAACAGTTTGAATTTTTAGGTTTCACTGCGTTTTCTCCTATATTGACAGATGCAGTTAGAACTCTAAATCAAACACGGTTTGTGCTAGCTTCTTGAAACTTGACACAATACAATAGTTCTACGTTCTATCTCTAAGGTTTGTTTCCTCTTGATGTAGCCTTAAGCAGAGACTGGCGAATAACTCACTCAATGAAAGGCGTTGTTAGGCTGCCAAAAAACTACAGTCTCCTGAAATCACAACATATATTTTTTCTTCCGACCTTCATGATACTTTCAAGTAATGAGCAGTACACCAGTCAAACTTGGATGCCCAAGTTTCGTTCTCCTAGGTCGAAGCATTCCTTTGCAGGAACAGTTTGAATTTTTAGGTTTCACTGCGTTTTCTCCTATATTGACAGATGCAGTTAGAACTCTAAATCAAACACGGTTTGGGCTAGCTTCTTGAAACTTGACACAATACAATAGTTCTACGTTCTATCTCTACGGTTTGTTTCCTCTTGATGTAGCCTTAAGCAGAGACTGGCGAATAACTCACTCAATGAAAGGCGTTGTTAGGCTGCCAAAAAACTACAGTCTCCTGAAATCACAACATATATTTTTTCTTCCGACCTACATGATACTTTCAAGTAATGAGCAGTACACCAGTCAAACTTGGATGCCCAAGTTTCGTTCTCCTAGGTCGAAGCATTCGTTTGCAGGAACAGTTTGAATTTTTAGGTTTCACTGCGTTTTCTCCTATATTGACAGATGCAGTTAGAACTCTAAATCAAACACGGTTTGGGCTAGCTTCTTGAAACTTGACACAATACAATAGTTCTATGTTCTATCTCTAAGGTTTGTTTCCTCTTGGTGTAGCATTAAGCAGAGACTGGCGAATAACTCACTCAATGAAAGGCGTTGTTAGGCTGCCAAAAAACTACAGTCTCCTGAAATCACAACATATATTTTTTCTTCCGAACTTCATGATACTTTCAAGTAATGAGCAGTACACCAGTCAAACTTGGATGCCCAAGTTTCGTTCTCCTGGGTCGAAGCATTCCTTTGCAGGAACTGTTTGAATTTTTAGGTTTCACTGCGTTTTCTCCTATATTGACAGATGCAGTTAGAACTCTAAATCAAACACGGTTTGTGCTAGCTTCTTGAAACTTGACACAATACAATAGTTCTACGTTCTATCTATACGGTTTGTTTCCTCTTGATGTAGCCTTAAGCAGAGACTGGCGAATAACTCACTCAATGAAAGGCATTGTTAGGCTGCCAAAAAACTACAGTCTCCTGAAATCACAACATATATTTTTTCTTCCGACCTTCATGATACTTTCAAGTAATGAGCAGTACACCAGTCAAACATGGATGCCCAAGATTCGTTCTCCTAGGTCGAAGCATTCTTTGCAGGAACAGTTTGAATTTTTAGGTTTCACTGCGTTTTCTCCTATATTGACAGATGCAGTTAGAACTCTAAATCAAACACGGTTTGTGCTAGCTTCTTGAAACTTGACACAATACAATAGTTCTACGTTCTATCTCTAAGGTTTGTTTCCTCTTGATGTAGCCTTAAGCAGAGACTGGCGAATAACTCACTCAATGAAAGGCGTTGTTAGGCTGCCAAAAAACTACAGTCTCCTGAAATCACAACATATATTTTTTCTTCCGACCTTCATGATACTTTCAAGTAATGAGCAGTACACCAGTCAAAGTTGGAAGCCCAACTTTCGATCTCCTAGGTCGAAGCATTCGTTTGCAGGAACACTTTGAATTTTTAGATTTCACTGCGTTTTCTCCTATATTGACAGATGCAGTTAGAACTCTAAATCAAACACGGTTTGTGCTAGCTTCTTGAAACTTGACACAATACAATAGTTCTACGTTCTATCTCTAAGGTTTGTTTCCTCTTGATGTAGCCTTAAGCAGAGACTGGCGAATAACTCACTCAATGAAAGGCGTTGTTAGGCTGCCAAAAAACTACAGTCTCCTGAAATCACAACATATATTTTTTCTTCCGACCTTCACGATACTTTCAAGTAAAGAGCAGTACACCAGTCAAACTTGGATGCCCAAGTTTCGTTCTCCTAGGTCGAAGCATTCGTTTGCAGGAACAGTTTGAATTTTTAGGTTTCACTGCGTTTTCTCCTATATTGACAGATGAAGTTAGAACTCTAAATCAAACACGGTTTGTGCTAGCTTCTTGAAACTTGACACAATACAATAGTTCTACGTTATATCTCTAAGGTTTGTTTCCTCTTGATGTAGCCTTAAGCAGACACTGGCGAATAACTCACTCAATGAAAGGCGTTTTTAGGCTGCCAAAAAACTACAGTCTCCTGAAATCACAACATATATTTTTTCTTCCGACCTTCATGATACTTTCAAGTAATGAGCAGTACACCAGTCAAACTTAGAAGCCCAACTTTCGTTCTCCTAGGTCAAAGCATTCGTTTGCAGGAACAGTTTGAATTTTTAGGTTTCACTGCGTTTTCTCCTATATTGACAGATGCAGTTAGAACTCTAAATCAAACACGGTTTGTGCTAGCTTCTTGAAACTTGACACAATACAATAGTTCTATGTTCTATCTCTAAGGTTTGTTTCCTCTTGGTGTAGCCTTAAGCAGAGACTGGCGAATAACTCACTCAATGAAAGGCGTTGTTAGGCTGCCAAAAAACTACAGTCTCCTGAAATCACAACATATATTTTTTCTTCCGACCTTCACGATACTTTCAAGTAAAGAGCAGTACACCAGTCAAACTTGGATGCCCAAGTTTCGTTCTCCTAGTTCGAAGCATTCGTTTGCAGGAACAGTTTGAATTTTTAGGTTTCACTGCGTTTTCTCCTATATTGACAGATGAAGTTAGAACTCTAAATCAAACACGGTTTGTGCTAGCTTCTTGAAACTTGACACAATACAATAGTTCTACGTTCTATCTCTAAGGTTGGTTTCCTCTTGATGTAGCCTTAAGCAGACACTGGCGAATAACTCACTCAATAAAAGGCGTTGTTAGGCTGCCAAAAAACTACAGTCTCCTGAAATCACAACATATATTTTTTCTTCCGACCTTCATGATACTTTCAAGTAATGAGCAGTACACCAGTCAAACTTGGATGCCCAAGTTTCGTTCTCCTAGGTCGAAGCATTCGTTTGCAGGAACAGTTTGAATTTTTAGGTTTCACTGCGTTTTCTCCTATATTGACAGATGCAGTTAGAACTCTAAATCAAACATGGTTTGTGCTAGCTTCTTGAAACTTGACACAATACAATAGTTCTACGTTCTATCTCTAAGGTTTGTTTCCTCTTGATGTAGCCTTAAGCAGAGACCGGCGAATATCTCACTCAATGAAAGGCGTTGTTAGGCTGCCAAAAAACTACAGTCTCCTGAAATGACAACATATATTTTTTCTTCCGAACTTCATGATACTTTCAAGTAATGAGCAGTACACCAGTCAAACTTGGATGCCCAAGTTTCGTTCTCCTAGGTCGAAGCATTCGTTTGCAGGAACAGTTTGAATTTTTAGGTTTCACTGCGTTTTCTCCTATATTGACAGATGCAGTTAGAACTCTAAATCAAACACGGTTTGTGCTAGCTTCTTGAAACTTGACACAATACAATAGTTCTACGTTCTATCTCTAAGGTTTGTTTCCTCTTGATGTAGCCTTAAGCAGAGATTGGCGAATAACTCACTCAATGAAAGGCGTTGTTAGGCTGCCAAAAAACTACAGTCTCCTGAAATCACAACATATATTTTTTCTTCCGACCTTCATGATACTTTCAAGTAATGAGCAGTACACCAGTCAAACTTGGAAGCCCAAGTTTCGTTCTCCTAGGTCGAAGCATTCGTTTGCAGGAACAGTTTGAATTTTTAGATTTCACTGCGTTTTCTCCTATATTGACAGATGCAGTTAGAACTCTAAATCAAACACGGTTTGTGCTAGCTTCTTGAAACTTGACACAATACAATAGTTCTACGTTCCATCTCTAAGGTTTGTTTCCTCTTGATGTAGCCTTAAGCAGAGACTGGCGAATAACTCACTCAATGAAAGGCGTTGTTAGGCTGCCAAAAAACTACAGTCTCCTGAAATCACAACATATATTTTTTCTTCCGACCTTCACGATACTTTCAAGTAATGAGCAGTACACCAGTCAAACTTGGATGCCCAAGTTTCGTTCTCCTAGGTCGAAGCATTCGTTTGCAGGAACAGTTTGAATTTTTAGGTTTCACTGCGTTTTCTCCTATATTGACAGATGCAGTTAGAACTCTAAATCAAACACGGTTTGGGCTAGCTTCTTGAAACTTGACACAATACAATAGTTCTACGTTCCATCTCTAAGGTTTGTTTCCTCTTGATGTAGCCTTAAGCAGAGACTGGCGAATAACTCACTCAATGAAAGGCGTTGTTAGGCTGCCAAAAAACTACAGTCTCCTGAAATCACAACATATATTTTTTCTTCCGACCTTCACGATACTTTCAAGTAATGAGCAGTACACCAGTCAAACTTGGATGCCCAAGTTTCGTTCTCC
Organism: Callospermophilus lateralis; assembly: GCF_048772815.1. Taxonomy (NCBI): domain Eukaryota; kingdom Metazoa; phylum Chordata; class Mammalia; order Rodentia; family Sciuridae; genus Callospermophilus; species Callospermophilus lateralis. Next base: position 81,746 of record NW_027514846.1, on the reverse strand, counting down.
TAGGTCGAAGCATTCCTTTGCAGGAACAGTTTGAATTTTTAGGTTTCACTGCGTTTTCTCCTATATTGACAGATGCAGTTAGAACTCTAAATCAAACACGGTTTGTGCTAGCTTCTTGAAACTTGACACAATACAATAGTTCTACGTTCTATCTCTAAGGTTTGTTTCCTCTTGATGTAGCCTTAAGCAGAGACTGGCGAATAACTCACTCAATGAAAGGCGTTGTTAGGCTGCCAAAAAACTACAGTCTCCTGAAATCACAACATATATTTTTTCTTCCGACCTTCATGATACTTTCAAGTAATGAGCAGTACACCAGTCAAACTTGGATGCCCAAGTTTCGTTCTCCTAGGTCGAAGCATTCGTTTGCAGGAACAGTTTGAATTTTTAGGTTTCACTGCGTTTTCTCCTATATTGACAGATGCAGTTAGAACTCTAAATCAAACACGATTTGTGCTAGCTTCTTGAAACTTGACACAATACAATAGTTCTACGTTCTATCTCTAAGGTTTGTTTCCTCTTGGTGTAGCCTTAAGCAGAGACTGGCGAATAACTCACTCAATGAAAGGCGTTGTTAGGCTGCCAAAAAACTACAGTCTCCTGAAATCACAACATATATTTTTCCTTCCGAACTTCATGATACTTTCAAGTAATGAGCAGTACACCAGTCAAACTTGGATGCCCAAGTTTCGTTCTCCTAGGTCGAAGCATTCCTTTGCAGGAACAGTTTGAATTCTTAGGTTTCACTGCGTTTTCTCCTATATTGACAGATGCAGTTAGAACTCTAAATCAAACACGGTTTGTGCTAGCTTCTTGAAACTTGACACAATAAAATAGTTCTACGTTCTGTCTCTAAGGTTTGTTTCCTCTTGATGTAGCCTTAAGCAGAGACTGGCGAATAACTCACTCAATGAAAGGCGTTGTTAGGCTGCCAAAAAACTACAGTCTCCTGAAATCACAACATATATTTTTTCTTCCGACCTTCATGATACTTTCAAGTAATGAGCAGTACACCAGTCAAACTTGGATGCCCAAGTTTCGTTCTCCTAGGTCGAAGCATTCGTTTGCAGGAACAGTTTGAATTTTTAGGTTTCACTGCGTTTTCTCCTATATTGACAGATGCAGTTAGAACTCTAAATCAAACACGGTTTGTGCTAGCTTCTTGAAACTTGACACAATACAATAGTTCTACGTTCTATCTCTAAGGTTTGTTTCCTCTTGATGTAGCCTTAAGCAGAGACTGGCGAATATCTCACTCAATGAAAGGCTTTGTTAGGCTGCCAAAAAACTACAGTCTCCTGAAATGACAACATATATTTTTTCTTCCGAACTTCATGATACTTTCAAGTAATGAGCAGTACACCAGTCAAACTTGGAAGCCCAACTTTCGTTCTCCTAGGTCGAAGCATTCGTTTGCAGGAACAGTTTGAATTTTTAGGTTTCACTGCGTTTTCTCCTATATTGACAGATGCAGTTAGAACTCTAAATCAAACACGGTTTGTGCTAGCTTCTTGAAACTTGACACAATACAATAGTTCTATGTTCTATCTCTAAGGTTTGTTTCCTCTTGATGTAGCCTTAAGCAGAGACTGGCGAATAACTCACTCAATGAAAGGCGTTGTTAGGCTGCCAAAAAACTACAGTCTCCTGAAATCACAACATATATTTTTTCTTCCGACCTTCATGATACTTTCAAGTAATGAGCAGTACACCAGTCAAACTTGGATGCCCACGTTTCGTTCTCCTAGGTCGAAGCATTCGTTTGCAGGAACAGTTTGAATTTTTAGGTTTCACTGCGTTTTCTCCTATATTGACAGATGCAGTTAGAACTCTAAATCAAACACGGTTTGTGCTAGCTTCTTGAAACTTGACACAATACAATAGTTCTACGTTCTATCTCTAAGGTTTGTTTCCTCTTGGTGTAGCCTTAAGCAGAGACTGGCGAATAACTCACTCAATGAAAGGCGTTGTTAGGCTGCCAAAAAACTACAGTCTCCTGAAATGACAACATATATTTTTTCTTCCGACCTTCACGATACTTTCAAGTAATGAGCAGTACACCAGTCAAACTTGGATGCCCAAGTTTCGTTCTCCTAGGTCGAAGCATTCGTTTGCAGGAACAGTTTGAATTTTTAGGTTTCACTGCGTTTTCTCCTATATTGACAGATGCAGTTAGAACTCTAAATCAAACACGGTTTGTGCTAGCTTCTTGAAACTTGACACAATACAATAGTTCTACGTTCTATCTCTAAGGTTTGTTTCCTCTTGATGTAGCCTGAAGCAGACACTGGCGAATAACTCACTCAATAAAAGGCGTTGTTAGGCTGCCAAAAAACTACAGTCTCCTGAAATCACAACATATATTTTTTCTTCCGACCTTCACGATACTTTCAAGTAATGAGCAGTACACCAGTCAAACTTGGAAGCCCAACTTTCGTTCTCCTAGGTCGAAGCATTCGTTTGCAGGAACAGTTTGAATTTTTAGGTTTCACTGCGTTTTCTCCTATATTGACAGATGCAGTTAGAACTCTAAATGAAACACGGTTTGTGCTAGCTTCTTGAAACTTGACACAATACAATAGTTCTACGTTCTATCTCTAAGGTTTGTTTCCTCTTCATGTAGCCTTAAGCAGAGACTGGCGAATAACTCACTCAATGAAAGGCGTTGTTAGGCTGCCAAAAAACTACAGTCTCGTGAAATCACAACATATATTTTTTCTTCCGACCTTCATGATACTTTCAAGTAATGAGCAGTACACCAGTCAAACTTGGATGCCCAAGTTTCGTTCTCCTAGGTCGAAGCATTCCTTTGCAGGAACAGTTTGAATTCTTAGGTTTCACTGCGTTTTCTCCTATATTGACAGATGCAGTTAGAACTCTAAATCAAACACGGTTTGTGCTAGCTTCTTGAAACTTGACACAATACAATAGTTCTACGTTCTATCTCTAAGGTTTGTTTCCTCTTGATGTAGCCTTAAGCAGAGACTGGCGAATAACTCACTCAATGAAAGGCGTTGTTAGGCTGCCAAAAAACTACAGTCTCCTGAAATCACAACATATATTTTTTCTTCCGACCTTCATGATACTTTCAAGAAATGAGCAGTACACCAGTCAAACTTGGATGCCCAAGTTTCGTTCTCCTAGGTCGAAGCATTCCTTTGCAGGAACAGTTTGAATTCTTAGGTTTCACTGCGTTTTCTCCTATATTGACAGATGCAGTTAGAACTCTAAATCAAACACGGTTTGTGCTAGGTTCTTGAAACTTGACACAATACAATAGTTCTACGTTCTATCTCTACGGTTTGTTTCCTCTTGATGTAGCCTTAAGCAGAGACTGGCGAATAACTCACTCAATGAAAGGCATTGTTAGGCTGCCAAAAAACTACAGTCTCCTGAAATCACAACATATATTTTTTCTTCCGACCTTCATGATACTTTCAAGTAATGAGCAGTACACCAGTCAAACTTGGATGCCCAAGTTTCGTTCTCCTAGGTCGAAGCATTCGTTTGCAGCAACAGTTTGAATTTTTAGGTTTCACTGCGTTTTCTCCTATATTGACAGATGCAGTTAGAACTCTAAATCAAACACGGTTTGGGCTAGCTTCTTGAAACTTGACACAATACAATAGTTCTACGTTCAATCTCTAAGGTTTGTTTCCTCTTGATGTAGCCTTAAGCAGAGACTGGCGAATAACTCACTCAATGAAAGGCGTTGTTAGGCTGCCAAAAAACTACAGTCTCCTGAAATCACAACATATATTTTTTCTTCCGACCTTCATGATACTTTCAAGTAATGAGCAGTACACCAGTCAAACTTGGATGCCCAAGTTTCGTTCTCCTAGGTCGAAGCATTCCTTTGCAGGAACAGTTTGAATTCTTAGGTTTCACTGCGTTTTCTCCTATATTGACAGATGCAGTTAGAACTCTAAATCAAACACGGTTTGTGCTAGCTTCTTGAAACTTGACACAATACAATAGTTCTACGTTCTATCTCTAAGGTTTGTTTCCTCTTGATGTAGCCTTAAGCAGAGACTGGCGAATAACTCACTCAATGAAAGGCGTTGTTAGGCTGCCAAAAAACTACAGTCTCCTGAAATCACAACATATATTTTTTCTTCCGACCTTCATGATACTTTCAAGTAATGAGCAGTACACCAGTCAAACTTGGATGCCCAAGTTTCGTTCTCCTAGGTCGAAGCATTCCTTTGCAGGAACAGTTTGAATTCTTAGGTTTCACTGCGTTTTCTCCTATATTGACAGATGCAGTTAGAACTCTAACAAACACGGTTTGTGCTAGCTTCTTGAAACTTGACACAATACAATAGTTCTACGTTCTATCTCTACGGTTTGTTTCCTCTTGATGTAGCCTTAAGCAGAGACTGGCGAATAACTCACTCAATGAAAGGCATTGTTAGGCTGCCAAAATCTACAGTCTCCTGAAATCACAACATATATTTTTTCTTCCGACCTTCATGATACTTTCAAGTAATGAGCAGTACACCAGTCAAACTTGGATGCCCAAGTTTCGTTCTCCTAGGTCGAACCATTCGTTTGCAGGAACAGTTTGAATTTTTAGGTTTCACTGCGTTTTCTCCTATATTGACAGATGAAGTTAGAACTCTAAATCAAACACGGTTTGTGCTAGCTTCTTGAAACTTGACACAATACAATAGTTCTACGTTCTATCTCTAAGGTTTGTTTCCTCTTGATGTAGCCTTAAGCAGAGACTGGCGAATAACTCACTCAATGAAAGGCGTTGTTAGGCTGCCAAAAAACTACAGTCTCCTGAAATCACAACATATATTTTTTCTTCCGACCTTCATGATACTTTCAAGTAATGAGCAGTACACCAGTCAAACTTGGATGCCCAAGTTTCGTTCTCCTAGGTCGAAGCATTCGTTTGCAGGAACAGTTTGAATTTTTAGGTTTCACTGCGTTTTCTCCTATATTGACAGATGCAGTTAGAACTCTAAATCAAACACGGTTTGTGCTAGCTTCTTGAAACTTGACACAATACAATAGTTCTACGTTCTATCTCTAAGGTTTGTTTCCTCTTGATGTAGCCTTAAGCAGAGACCGGCGAATATCTCACTCAATGAAAGGCGTTGTTAGGCTGCCAAAAAACTACAGTCTCCTGAAATGACAACATATATTTTTTCTTCCGAACTTCATGATACTTTCAAGTAATGAGCAGTACACCAGTCAAACTTGGATGCCCAAGTTTCGTTCTCCTAGGTCGAAGCATTCGTTTGCAGGAACAGTTTGAATTTTTAGGTTTCACTGCGTTTTCTCCTATATTGACAGATGCAGTTAGAACTCTAAATCAAACACGGTTTGTGCTAGCTTCTTGAAACTTGACACAATACAATAGTTCTACGTTCTATCTCTAAGGTTTGTTTCCTCTTGATGTAGCCTTAAGCAGAGACTGGCGAATAACTCACTCAATGAAAGGCGTTGTTAGGCTGCCAAAAAACTACAGTCTCCTGAAATCACAACATATATTTTTTCTTCCGACCTTCACAATACTTTCAAGTAAAGAGCAGTACACCAGTCAAACTTGGATGCCCAAGTTTCGTTCTCCTAGGTCGAAGCATTCGTTTGCAGGAACAGTTTGAATTTTTAGGTTTCACTGCGTTTTCTCCTATATTGACAGATGCAGTTAGAACTCTAAATCAAACACGGTTTGTGCTAGCTTCTTGAAACTTGACACAATACAATAGTTCTACGTTCTATCTCTAAGGTTTGTTTCCTCTTGATGTAGCCTTAAGCAGACACTGGCGAATAACTCACTCAATGAAAGGCGTTGTTAGGCTGCCAAAAAACTACAGTCTCCTGAAATCACAACATATATTTTTTCTTCCGACCTTCATGATACTTTCAAGTAATGAGCAGTACACCAGTCAAACTTGGAAGCCCAACTTTCGTTCTCCTAGGTCGAAGCATTCGTTTGCAGGAACAGTTTGAATTTTTAGGTTTCACTGCGTTTTCTCCTATATTGACAGATGCAGTTAGAACTCTAAATCAAACACGGTTTGTGCTAGCTTCTTGAAACTTGACACAATACAATAGTTCTATGTTCTATCTCTAAGGTTTGTTTCCTCTTGATGTAGCCTTAAGCAGAGACTGGCGAATAACTCACTCAATGAAAGGCGTTGTTAGGCTGCCAAAAAACTACAGTCTCCTGAAATCACAACATATATTTTTTCTTCCGACCTTCATGATACTTTCAAGTAATGAGCAGTACACCAGTCAAACTTGGATGCCCAAGTTTCGTTCTCCTAGGTCGAAGCATTCGTTTGCAGGAACAGTTTGAATTTTTAGGTTTCACTGCGTTTTCTCCTATATTGACAGATGCAGTTAGAACTCTAAATCAAACACGGTTTGTGCTAGCTTCTTGAAACTTGACACAATACAATAGTTCTACGTTCTATCTCTAAGGTTTGTTTCCTCTTGATGTAGCCTTAAGCAGAGACTGGCGAATAACTCACTCAATGAAAGGCGTTGTTAGGCTGCCAAAAAACTACAGTCTCCTGAAATCACAACATATATTTTTTCTTCCGACCTTCATGATACTTTCAAGTAATGAGCAGTACACCAGTCAAACTTGGATGCCCAAGTTTCGTTCTCCTAGGTCGAAGCATTCGTTTGCAGGAACAGTTTGAATTTTTAGGTTTCACTGCGTTTTCTCCTATATTGACAGATGCAGTTAGAACTCTAAATCAAACACGGTTTGTGCTAGCTTCTTGAAACTTGACACAATACAATAGTTCTACGTTCTATCTCTAAGGTTTGTTTCCTCTTGGTGTAGCCTTAAGCAGAGACTGGCGAATAACTCACTCAATGAAAGGCGTTGTTAGGCTGCCAAAAAACTACAGTCTCCTGAAATCACAACATATATTTTTTCTTCCGACCTTCACGATACTTTCAAGTAAAGAGCAGTACACCAGTCAAACTTGGATGCCCAAGTTTCGTTCTCCTAGGTCGAAGCATTCGTTTGCACGAACAGTTTGAATTTTTAGGTTTCACTGCGTTTTCTCCTATATTGACAGATGAAGTTAGAACTCTAAATCAAACACGGTTTGTGCTAGCTTCTTGAAACTTGACACAATACAATAGTTCTACGTTCTATCTCTAAGGTTTGTTTCCTCTTGATGTAGCCTTAAGCAGACACTGGCGAATAACTCACTCAATAAAAGGCGTTGTTAGGCTGCCAAAAAACTACAGGCTCGTGAAATCACAACATATATTTTTTCTTCCGACCTTCATGATACTTTCAAGTAATGAGCAGTACACCAGTCAAACTTGGAAGCCCAACTTTCGTTCTCCTAGGTCGAAGCATTCGTTTGCAGGAACAGTTTGAATTTTTAGGTTTCACTGCGTTTTCTCCTATATTGACAGATGCAGTTAGAACTCTAAATCAAACACGGTTTGTGCTAGCTTCTTGAAACTTGACACAATACAATAGTTCTATGTTCTATCTCTAAGGTTTGTTTCCTCTTGATGTAGCCTTAAGCAGAGACTGGCGAATAACTCACTCAATGAAACGCGTTGTTAGGCTGCCAAAAAACTACAGTCTCCTGAAATCACAACATATATTTTTTCTTCCGACCTTCACGATACTTTCAAGTAAAGAGCAGTACACCAGTCAAACTTGGATGCCCAAGTTTCGTTCTCCTAGGTCGAAGCATTCGTTTGCACGAACAGTTTGAATTTTTAGGTTTCACTGCGTTTTCTCCTATATTGACAGATGCAGTTAGAACTCTAAATCAAACACGGTTTGTGCTAGCTTCTTGAAACTTGACACAATACAATAGTTCTACGTTCTATCTCTAAGGTTTGTTTCCTCTTGATGTAGCCTTAAGCAGAGACTGGCGAATAACTCACTCAATGAAAGGCGTTGTTAGGCTGCCAAAAAACTACAGTCTCCTGAAATCACAACATATATTTTTTCTTCCGACCTTCATGATACTTTCAAGTAATGAGCAGTACACCAGTCAAACTTGGATGCCCAAGTTTCGTTCTCCTAGGTCGAAGCATTCGTTTGCAGGAACAGTTTGAATTTTTAGGTTTCACTGCGTTTTCTCCTATATTGACAGATGCAGTTAGAACTCTAAATCAAACACGGTTTGTGCTAGCTTCTTGAAACTTGACACAATACAATAGTTCTACGTTCTATCTCTAAGGTTTGTTTCCTCTTGGTGTAGCCTTAAGCAGAGACTGGCGAATAACTCACTCAATGAAAGGCGTTGTTAGGCTGCCAAAAAACTACAGTCTCCTGAAATCACAACATATATTTTTTCTTCCGACCTTCACGATACTTTCAAGTAAAGAGCAGTACACCAGTCAAACTTGGATGCCCAAGTTTCGTTCTCCTAGGTCGAAGCATTCGTTTGCACGAACAGTTTGAATTTTTAGGTTTCACTGCGTTTTCTCCTATATTGACAGATGAAGTTAGAACTCTAAATCAAACACGGTTTGTGCTAGCTTCTTGAAACTTGACACAATACAATACTTCTACGTTCTATCTCTAAGGTTTGTTTCCTCTTGATGTAGCCTGAAGCAGACACTGGCGAATAACTCACTCAATAAAAGGCGTTGTTAGGCTGCCAAAAAACTACAGTCTCCTGAAATCACAACATATATTTTTTCTTCCGACCTTCATGATACTTTCAAGTAATGAGCAGTACACCAGTCAAACTTGGAAGCCCAACTTTCGTTCTCCTAGGTCGAAGCATTCGTTTGCAGGAACAGTTTGAATTTTTAGGTTTCACTGCGTTTTCTCCTATATTGACAGATGCAGTTAGAACTCTAAATCAAACACGGTTTGTGCTAGCTTCTTGAAACTTGACACAATACAATAGTTCTATGTTCTATCTCTAAGGTTTGTTTCCTCTTGATGTAGCCTTAAGCAGAGACTGGCGAATAACTCACTCAATGAAAGGCGTTGTTAGGCTGCCAAAAAACTACAGTCTCCTGAAATCACAACATATATTTTTTCTTCCGACCTTCAAGATACTTTCAAGTAATGAGCAGTACACCAGTCAAACTTGGATGCCCAAGTTTCGTTCTCCTAGGTCGAAGCATTCGTTTGCAGGAACAGTTTGAATTTTTAGGTTTCACTGCGTTTTCTCCTATATTGACAGATGCAGTTAGAACTCTAAATCAAACACGGTTTGTGCTAGCTTCTTGAAACTTGACACAATACAATAGTTCTACGTTCTATCTCTAAGGTTTGTTTCCTCTTGATGTAGCCTTAAGCAGACACTGGCGAATAACTCACTCAATAAAAGGCGTTGTTAGGCTGCCAAAAAACTACAGGCTCGTGAAATCACAACATATATTTTTTCTTCCGACCTTCATGATACTTTCAAGTAATGAGCAGTACACCAGTCAAACTTGGAAGCCCAACTTTCGTTCTCCTAGGTCGAAGCATTCGTTTGCAGGAACAGTTTGAATTTTTAGGTTTCACTGCGTTTTCTCCTATATTGACAGATGCAGTTAGAACTCTAAATCAAACACGGTTTGTGCTAGCTTCTTGAAACTTGACACAATACAATAGTTCTATGTTCTATCTCTAAGGTTTGTTTCCTCTTGATGTAGCCTTAAGCAGAGACTGGCGAATAACTCACTCAATGAAAGGCGTTGTTAGGCTGCCAAAAAACTACAGTCTCCTGAAATCACAACATATATTTTTTCTTCCGACCTTCATGATACTTTCAAGTAATGAGCAGTACACCAGTCAAACTTGGATGCCCAAGTTTCGTTCTCCTAGGTCGAAGCATTCGTTTGCAGGAACAGTTTGAATTTTTAGGTTTCACTGCGTTTTCTCCTATATTGACAGATGCAGTTAGAACTCTAAATCAAACACGGTTTGTGCTAGCTTCTTGAAACTTGACACAATACAATAGTTCTACGTTCTATCTCTAAGGTTTGTTTCCTCTTGATGTAGCCTTAAGCAGAGACTGGCGAATAACTCACTCAATGAAAGGCGTTGTTAGGCTGCCAAAAAACTACAGTCTCCTGAAATCACAACATATATTTTTTCTTCCGACCTTCATGATACTTTCAAGTAATGAGCAGTACACCAGTCAAACTTGGATGCCCAAGTTTCGTTCTCCTAGGTCGAAGCATTCGTTTGCAGGAACAGTTTGAATTTTTAGGTTTCACTGCGTTTTCTCCTATATTGACAGATGCAGTTAGAACTCTAAATCAAACACGGTTTGTGCTAGCTTCTTGAAACTTGACACAATACAATAGTTCTACGTTCTATCTCTAAGGTTTGTTTCCTCTTGGTGTAGCCTTAAGCAGAGACTGGCGAATAACTCACTCAATGAAAGGCGTTGTTAGGCTGCCAAAAAACTACAGTCTCCTGAAATCACAACATATATTTTTTCTTCCGACCTTCACGATACTTTCAAGTAAAGAGCAGTACACCAGTCAAACTTGGATGCCCAAGTTTCGTTCTCCTAGGTCGAAGCATTCGTTTGCAGGAACAGTTTGAATTTTTAGGTTTCACTGCGTTTTCTCCTATATTGACAGATGAAGTTAGAACTCTAAATCAAACACGGTTTGTGCTAGCTTCTTGAAACTTGACACAATACAATAGTTCTACGTTCTATCTCTAAGGTTTGTTTCCTCTTGATGTAGCCTGAAGCAGACACTGGCGAATAACTCACTCAATAAAAGGCGTTGTTAGGCTGCCAAAAAACTACAGTCTCCTGAAATCACAACATATATTTTTTCTTCCGACCTTCATGATACTTTCAAGTAATGAGCAGTACACCAGTCAAACTTGGAAGCCCAACTTTCGTTCTCCTAGGTCGAAGCATTCGTTTGCAGGAACAGTTTGAATTTTTAGGTTTCACTGCGTTTTCTCCTATATTGACAGATGCAGTTAGAACTCTAAATCAAACACGGTTTGTGCTAGCTTCTTGAAACTTGACACAATACAATAGTTCTACGTTCTATCTCTAAGGTTTGTTTCCTCTTGATGTAGCCTTAAGCAGAGACTGGCGAATAACACACTCAATGAAAGGCGTTGTTAGGCTGCCAAAAAACTACAGTCTCCTGAAATCACAACATATATTTTTTCTTCCGACCGTCATGATACTTTCAAGTAATGAGCAGTACACCAGTCAAACTTGGATGCCCAAGTTTCGTTCTCCTAGGTCGAAGCATTCCTTTGCAGGAACAGTTTGAATTCTTAGGTTTCACTGCGTTTTCTCCTATATTGACAGATGCAGTTAGAACTCTAAATCAAACACGGTTTGTGCTAGCTTCTTGAAACTTGACACAATACAATAGTTCTACGTTCTATCTCTAAGGTTTGTTTCCTCTTGATGTAGCCTTAAGCAGAGACTGGCGAATAACTCACTCAATGAAAGGCGTTGTTAGGCTGCCAAAAAACTACAGTCTCCTGAAATCACAACATATATTTTTTCTTCCGACCTTCATGATACTTTCAAGTAATGAGCAGTACACCAGTCAAACTTGGATGCCCAAGTTTCGTTCTCCTAGGTCGAAGCATTCCTTTGCAGGAACAGTTTGAATTCTTAGGTTTCACTGCGTTTTCTCCTATATTGACAGATGCAGTTAGAACTCTAAATCAAACACGGTTTGTGCTAGCTTCTTGAAACTTGACACAATACAATAGTTCTACGTTCAATCTCTAAGGTTTGTTTCCTCTTGATGTAGCCTTAAGCAGAGACTGGCGAATAACTCACTCAATGAAAGGCGTTGTTAGGCTGCCAAAAAACTACAGTCTCCTGAAATCACAACATATATTTTTTCTTCCGACCTTCATGATACTTTCAAGTAATGAGCAGTACACCAGTCAAACTTGGATGCCCAAGTTTCGTTCTCCTAGGTCGAAGCATTCGTTTGCAGGAACAGTTTGAATTTTTAGGTTTCACTGCGTTTTCTCCTATATTGACAGATGCAGTTAGAACTCTAAATCAAACACGGTTTGTGCTAGCTTCTTGAAACTTGACACAATACAATAGTTCTACGTTCTATCTCTAAGGTTTGTTTCCTCTTGATGTAGCCTTAAGCAGAGACTGGCGAATATCTCACTCAATGAAAGGCGTTGTTAGGCTGCCAAAAAACTACAGTCTCCTGAAATGACAACATATATTTTTTCTTCCGAACTTCATGATACTTTCAAGTAATGAGCAGTACACCAGTCAAACTTGGATGCCCAAGTTTCGTTCTCCTAGGTCGAAGCATTCGTTTGCAGGAACAGTTTGAATTTTTAGGTTTCACTGCGTTTTCTCCTATATTGACAGATGCAGTTAGAACTCTAAATCAAACACGGTTTGTGCTAGCTTCTTGAAACTTGACACAATACAATAGTTCTACGTTCTATCTCTAAGGTTTGTTTCCTCTTGGTGTAGCCTTAAGCAGAGACTGGCGAATAACTCACTCAATGAAAGGCGTTGTTAGGCTGCCAAAAAACTACAGTCTCCTGAAATGACAACATATATTTTTTCTTCCGACCTTCACGATACTTTCAAGTAATGAGCAGTACACCAGTCAAACTTGGATGCCCAAGTTTCGTTCTCCTAGGTCGAAGCATTCGTTTGCAGGAACAGTTTGAATTTTTAGGTTTCACTGCGTTTTCTCCTATATTGACAGATGCAGTTAGAACTCTAAATCAAACACGGTTTGTGCTAGCTTCTTGAAACTTGACACAATACAATAGTTCTACGTTCTATCTCTAAGGTTTGTTTCCTCTTGATGTAGCCTGAAGCAGACACTGGCGAATAACTCACTCAATAAAAGGCGTTGTTAGGCTGCCAAAAAACTACAGTCTCCTGAAATCACAACATATATTTTTTCTACCGACCTTCACGATACTTTCAAGTAATGAGCAGTACACCAGTCAAACTTGGAAGCCCAACTTTCGTTCTCCTAGGTCGAAGCATTCGTTTGCAGGAACAGTTTGAATTTTTAGGTTTCACTGCGTTTTCTCCTATATTGACAGATGCAGTTAGAACTCTAAATCAAACACGGTTTGTGCTAGCTTCTTGAAACTTGACACAATACAATAGTTCTACGTTCTATCTCTAAGGTTTGTTTCCTCTTCATGTAGCCTTAAGCAGAGACTGGCGAATAACTCACTCAATGAAAGGCGTTGTTAGGCTGCCAAAAAACTACAGTCTCGTGAAATCACAACATATATTTTTTCTTCCGACCTTCATGATACTTTCAAGTAATGAGCAGTACACCAGTCAAACTTGGATGCCCAAGTTTCGTTCTCCTAGGTCGAAGCATTCCTTTGCAGGAACAGTTTGAATTCTTAGGTTTCACTGCGTTTTCTCCTATATTGACAGATGCAGTTAGAACTCTAAATCAAACACGGTTTGTGCTAGCTTCTTGAAACTTGACACAATACAATAGTTCTACGTTCTATCTCTAAGGTTTGTTTCCTCTTGATGTAGCCTTAAGCAGAGACTGGCGAATAACTCACTCAATGAAAGGCGTTGTTAGGCTGCCAAAAAACTACAGTCTCCTGAAATCACAACATATATTTTTTCTTCCGACCTTCATGATACTTTCAAGAAATGAGCAGTACACCAGTCAAACTTGGATGCCCAAGTTTCGTTCTCCTAGGTCGAAGCATTCCTTTGCAGGAACAGTTTGAATTCTTAGGTTTCACTGCGTTTTCTCCTATATTGACAGATGCAGTTAGAACTCTAAATCAAACACGGTTTGTGCTAGGTTCTTGAAACTTGACACAATACAATAGTTCTACGTTCTATCTCTACGGTTTGTTTCCTCTTGATGTAGCCTTAAGCAGAGACTGGCGAATAACTCACTCAATGAAAGGCATTGTTAGGCTGCCAAAAAACTACAGTCTCCTGAAATCACAACATATATTTTTTCTTCCGACCTTCATGATACTTTCAAGTAATGAGCAGTACACCAGTCAAACTTGGATGCCCAAGTTTCGTTCTCCTAGGTCGAAGCATTCGTTTGCAGGAACAGTTTGAATTTTTAGGTTTCACTGCGTTTTCTCCTATATTGACAGATGCAGTTAGAACTCTAAATCAAACACGGTTTGGGCTAGCTTCTTGAAACTTGACACAATACAATAGTTCTACGTTCAATCTCTAAGGTTTGTTTCCTCTTGATGTAGCCTTAAGCAGAGACTGGCGAATAACTCACTCAATGAAAGGCGTTGTTAGGCTGCCAAAAAACTACAGTCTCCTGAAATCACAACATATATTTTTTCTTCCGACCTTCATGATACTTTCAAGTAATGAGCAGTACACCAGTCAAACTTGGATGCCCAAGTTTCGTTCTCCTAGGTCGAAGCATTCCTTTGCAGGAACAGTTTGAATTCTTAGGTTTCACTGCGTTTTCTCCTATATTGACAGATGCAGTTAGAACTCTAAATCAAACACGGTTTGTGCTAGCTTCTTGAAACTTGACACAATACAATAGTTCTACGTTCTATCTCTAAGGTTTGTTTCCTCTTGATGTAGCCTTAAGCAGAGACTGGCGAATAACTCACTCAATGAAAGGCGTTGTTAGGCTGCCAAAAAACTACAGTCTCCTGAAATCACAACATATATTTTTTCTTCCGACCTTCATGATACTTTCAAGTAATGAGCAGTACACCAGTCAAACTTGGATGCCCAAGTTTCGTTCTCCTAGGTCGAAGCATTCCTTTGCAGGAACAGTTTGAATTCTTAGGTTTCATTGCGTTTTCTCCTATATTGACAGATGCAGTTAGAACTCTAAATCAAACACGGTTTGTGCTAGCTTCTTGAAACTTGACACAATACAATAGTTCTACGTTCTATCTCTACGGTTTGTTTCCTCTTGATGTAGCCTTAAGCAGAGACTGGCGAATAACTCACTCAATGAAAGGCGTTGTTAGGCTGCCAAAAAAACTACAGTCTCCTGAAATGACAACATATATTTTTTCTTCCGAACTTCATGATACTTTCAAGTAATGAGCAGTACACCAGTCAAACTTGGATGCCCAAGTTTCGTTCTCCTAGGTCGAAGCATTCGTTTGCAGGAACAGTTTGAATTTTTAGGTTTCACTGCGTTTTCTCCTATATTGACAGATGCAGTTAGAACTCTAAATCAAACACGGTTTGTGCTAGCTTCTTGAAACTTGACACAATACAATAGTTCTACGTTCTATCTCTAAGGTTTGTTTCCTCTTGATGTAGCCTTAAGCAGAGACTGGCGAATAACTCACTCAATGAAAGGCGTTGTTAGGCTGCCAAAAAACTACAGTCTCCTGAAATCACAACATATATTTTTTCTTCCGACCTTCACGATACTTTCAAGTAAAGAGCAGTACACCAGTCAAACTTGGATGCCCAACTTTCGTTCTCCTAGGTCGAAGCATTCGTTTGCAGGAACAATTTGAAAATTTAGGTTTCACTGCGTTTTCTCCTATATTGACAGATGCAGTTAGAACTCTAAATCAAACACGGTTTGTGCTAGCTTCTTGAAACTTGACACAATACAATAGTTCTACGTTCTATCTCTAAGGTTTGTTTCCTCTTGATGTAGCCTTAAGCAAGACTGGCGAATATCTCACTCAATGAAAGGCGTTGTTAGGCTGCCAAAAAACTACAGTCTCCTGAAATGACAACATATATTTTTTCTTCCGACCTTCATGATACTTTCAAGTAATGAGCAGTACACCAGTCAAACTTGGATGCCAAGTTTCGTTCTCCTAGGTCGAAGCATTCGTTTGCAGGAACAGTTTGAATTTTTAGGTTTCACTGCGTTTTCTCCTATATTGACAGATGCAGTTAGAACTCTAAAATCAAACACGGTTTGTGCTAGCTTCTTGAAACTTGACACAATACAACAGTTCTACGTTCTATCTCTAAGGTTTGTTTCCTCTTGATGTAGCCTTAAGCAGAGACCGGCGAATATCTCACTCAATGAAAGGCGTTGTTAGGCTGCCAAAAAACTACAGTCTCCTGAAATGACAACATATATTTTTTCTTCCGAACTTCATGATACTTTCAAGTAATGAGCAGTACACCAGTCAAACTTGGATGCCCAAGTTTCGTTCTCCTAGGTCGAAGCATTCGTTTGCAGGAACAGTTTGAATTTTTAGGTTTCACTGCGTTTTCTCCTATATTGACAGATGCAGTTAGAACTCTAAATCAAACACGGTTTGTGCTAGCTTCTTGAAACTTGACACAATACAATAGTTCTACGTTCTATCTCTAAGGTTTGTTTCCTCTTGATGTAGCCTTAAGCAGAGACTGGCGAATAACTCACTCAATGAAAGGCGTTGTTAGGCTGCCAAAAAACTACAGTCTCCTGAAATCACAACATATATTTTTTCTTCCGACCTTCATGATACTTTCAAGTAATGAGCAGTACACCAGTCAAACTTGGATGCCCAAGTTTCGTTCTCCTAGGTCGAAGCATTCGTTTGCAGGAACAGTTTGAATTTTTAGGTTTCACTGCGTTTTCTCCTATATTGACAGATGCAGTTAGAACTCTAAATCAAACACGGTTTGTGCTAGCTTCTTGAAACTTGACACAATACAATAGTTCTACGTTCTATCTCTAAGGTTTGTTTCCTCTTGGTGTAGCCTTAAGCAGAGACTGGCGAATAACTCACTCAATGAAAGGCGTTGTTAGGCTGCCAAAAAACTACAGTGTCCTGAAATCACAACATATATTTTTTCTTCCGACCTTCACGATACTTTCAAGTAAAGAGCAGTACACCAGTCAAACTTGGATGCCCAAGTTTCGTTCTCCTAGGTCGAAGCATTCGTTTGCAGGAACAGTTTGAATTTTTAGGTTTCACTGCGTTTTCTCCTATATTGACAGATGAAGTTAGAACTCTAAATCAAACACGGTTTGTGCTAGCTTCTTGAAACTTGACACAATACAATAGTTCTACGTTCTATCTCTAAGGTTTGTTTCCTCTTGATGTAGCCTGAAGCAGACACTGGCGAATAACTCACTCAATAAAAGGCGTTGTTAGGCTGCCAAAAAACTACAGTCTCCTGAAATCACAACATATATTTTTTCTTCCGACCTTCATGATACTTTCAAGTAATGAGCAGTACACCAGTCAAACTTGGAAGCCCAACTTTCGTTCTCCTAGGTCGAAGCATTCGTTTGCAGGAACAGTTTGAATTTTTAGGTTTCACTGCGTTTTCTCCTATATTGACAGATGCAGTTAGAACTCTAAATCAAACACGGTTTGTGCTAGCTTCTTGAAACTTGACACAATACAATAGTTCTACGTTCTATCTCTAAGGTTTGTTTCCTCTTGATGTAGCCTTAAGCAGAGACTGGCGAATAACACACTCAATGAAAGGCGTTGTTAGGCTGCCAAAAAACTACAGTCTCCTGAAATCACAACATATATTTTTTCTTCCGACCTTCATGATACTTTCAAGTAATGAGCAGTACACCAGTCAAACTTGGATGCCCAAGTTTCGTTCTCCTAGCTCGAAGCATTCCTTTGCAGGAACAGTTTGAATTCTTAGGTTTCACTGCGTTTTCTCCTATATTGACAGATGCAGTTAGAACTCTAAATCAAACACGGTTTGTGCTAGCTTCTTGAAACTTGACACAATACAATAGTTCTACGTTCTATCTCTAAGGTTTGTTTCCTCTTGATGTAGCCTTAAGCAGAGACTGGCGAATAACTCACTCAATGAAAGGCGTTGTTAGGCTGCCAAAAAACTACAGTCTCCTGAAATCACAACATATATTTTTTCTTCCGACCTTCATGATACTTTCAAGTAATGAGCAGTACACCAGTCAAACTTGGATGCCCAAGTTTCGTTCTCCTAGGTCGAAGCATTCCTTTGCAGGAACAGTTTGAATTCTTAGGTTTCACTGCGTTTTCTCCTATATTGACAGATGCAGTTAGAACTCTAAATCAAACACGGTTTGTGCTAGCTTCTTGAAACTTGACACAATACAATAGTTCTACGTTCTATCTCTACGGTTTGTTTCCTCTTGATGTAGCCTTAAGCAGAGACTGGCGAATAACTCACTCAATGAAAGGCATTGTTAGGCTGCCAAAAAACTACAGTCTCCAGAAATCACAACATATATTTTTTCTTCCGACCTTCATGATACTTTCAAGTAATGAGCAGTACACCAGTCAAACTTGGATGCCCAAGTTTCGTTCTCCTAGGTCGAAGCATTCGTTTGCAGGAATAGTTTGAATTTTTAGGTTTCACTGCGTTTTCTCCTATATTGACAGATGCAGTTAGAACTCTAAATCAAACACGGTTTGTGCTAGCTTCTTGAAACTTGACACAATACAATAGTTCTACGTTCAATCTCTAAGGTTTGTTTCCTCTTGATGTAGCCTTAAGCAGAGACTGGCGAATAACTCACTCAATGAAAGGCGTTGTTAGGCTGCCAAAAAACTACAGTCTCCTGAAATCACAACATATATTTTTTCTTCCGACCTTCATGATACTTTCAAGTAATGAGCAGTACACCAGTCAAACTTGGATGCCCAAGTTTCGTTCTCCTAGGTCGAAGCATTCCTTTGCAGGAACAGTTTGAATTCTTATGTTTCACTGCGTTTTCTCCTATATTGACAGATGCAGTTAGAACTCTAAATCAAACACGGTTTGTGCTAGCTTCTTGAAACTTGACACAATACAATAGTTCTACGTTCTATCTCTAAGGTTTGTTTCCTCTTGATGTAGCCTTAAGCAGAGACTGGCGAATAACTCACTCTATGAAAGGCGTTGTTAGGCTGCCAAAAAACTACAGTCTCCTGAAATCACAACATATATTTTTTCTTCCGACCTTCATGATACTTTCAAGTAATGAGCAGTACACCAGTCAAACTTGGATGCCCAAGTTTCGTTCTCCTAGGTCGAAGCATTCCTTTGCAGGAACAGTTTGAATTCTTAGGTTTCACTGCGTTTTCTCCTATATTGACAGATGCAGTTAGAACTCTAAATCAAACACGGTTTGTGCTAGCTTCTTGAAACTTGACACAATACAATAGTTCTACGTTCTATCTCTACGGTTTGTTTCCTCTTGATGTAGCCTTAAGCAGAGACTGGCGAATAACTCACTCAATGAAAGGCATTGTTAGGCTGCCAAAAAACTACAGTCTCCTGAAATCACAACATATATTTTTTCTTCCGACCTTCATGATACTTTCAAGTAATGAGCAGTACACCAGTCAAACTTGGATGCCCAAGTTTCGTTCTCCTAGGTCGAAGCATTCGTTTGCAGGAACAGTTTGAATTTTTAGGTTTCACTGCGTTTTCTCCTATATTGACAGATGCAGTTAGAACTCTAAATCAAACACGGTTTGTGCTAGCTTCTTGAAACTTGACACAATACAATAGTTCTACGTTCAATCTCTAAGGTTTGTTTCCTCTTGATGTAGCCTTAAGCAGAGACTGGCGAATAACTCACTCAATGAAAGGCGTTGTTAGGCTGCCAAAAAACTACAGTCTCCTGAAATCACAACATATATTTTTTCTTCCGACCTTCATGATACTTTCAAGTAATGAGCAGTACACCAGTCAAACTTGGATGCCCAAGTTTCGTTCTCCTAGGTCGAAGCATTCGTTTGCAGGAACAGTTTGAATTTTTAGGTTTCACTGCGTTTTCTCCTATATTGACAGATGCAGTTAGAACTCTAAATCAAACACGGTTTGTGCTAGCTTCTTGAAACTTGACACAATACAATAGTTCTACGTTCTATCTCTAAGGTTTGTTTCCTCTTGATGTAGCCTTAAGCAGAGACTGGCGAATATCTCACTCAATGAAAGGCGTTGTTAGGCTGCCAAAAAACTACAGTCTCCTGAAATGACAACATATATTTTTTCTTCCGAACTTCATGATACTTTCAAGTAATGAGCAGTACACCAGTCAAACTTGGATGCCCAAGTTTCGTTCTCCTAGGTCGAAGCATTCGTTTGCAGGAACAGTTTGAATTTTTAGGTTTCACTGCGTTTTCTCCTATATTGACAGATGCAGTTAGAACTCTAAATCAAACACGGTTTGTGCTAGCTTCTTGAAACTTGACACAATACAATAGTTCTACGTTCTATCTCTAAGGTTTGTTTCCTCTTGATGTAGCCTTAAGCAGAGACTGGCGAATAACTCACTCAATGAAAGGCGTTGTTAGGCTGCCAAAAAACTACAGTCTCCTGAAATCACAACATATATTTTTTCTTCCGACCTTCACGATACTTTCAAGTAAAGAGCAGTACACCAGTCAAACTTGGATGCCCAAGTTTCGTTCTCCTAGGTCGAAGCATTCGTTTGCAGGAACAGTTTGAATTTTTAGGTTTCACTGCGTTTTCTCCTATATTGACAGATGCAGTTAGAACTCTAAATCAAACACGGTTTGTGCTAGCTTCTTGAAACTTGACACAATACAATAGTTCTACGTTCTATCTCTAAGGTTTGTTTCCTCTTGATGTAGCCTTAAGCAGACACTGGCAAATAACTCACTCAATAAAAGGCGTTGTTAGGCTGCCAAAAAACTACAGTCTCGTGAAATCACAACATATATTTTTTCTTCCGACCTTCATGATACTTTCAAGTAATGAGCAGTACACCAGTCAAACTTGGAAGCCCAACTTTCGTTCTCCTAGGTCGAAGCATTCGTTTGCAGGAACAGTTTGAATTTTTAGGTTTCACTGCGTTTTCTCCTATATTGACAGATGCAGTTAGAACTCTAAATCAAACACGGTTTGTGCTAGCTTCTTGAAACTTGACACAATACAATAGTTCTATGTTCTATCTCTAAGGTTTGTTTCCTCTTGATGTAGCCTTAAGCAGAGACTGGCGAATAACTCACTCAATGAAAGGCGTTGTTAGGCTGCCAAAAAACTACAGTCTCCTGAAATCACAACATATATTTTTTCTTCCGACCTTCATGATACTTTCAAGTAATGAGCAGTACACCAGTCAAACTTGGATGCCCAAGTTTCGTTCTCCTAGGTCGAAGCATTCGTTTGCAGTAACAGTTTGAATTTTTAGGTTTCACTGCGTTTTCTCCTATATTGACAGATGCGGTTAGAACTCTAAATCAAACACGGTTTGTGCTAGCTTCTTGAAACTTGACACAATACAATAGTTCTACCTTCTATCTCTAAGGTTTGTTTCCTCTTGATGTAGCCTTAAGCAGAGACTGGCGAATAACTCACTCAATGAAAGGCGTTGTTAGGCTGCCAAAAAACTACAGTCTCCTGAAATCACAACATATATTTTTTCTTCCGACCTTCATGATACTTTCAAGTAATGAGCAGTACACCAGTCAAACTTGGATGCCCAAGTTTCGTTCTCCTAGGTCGAAGCATTCGTTTGCAGGAACAGTTTGAATTTTTAGGTTTCACTGCGTTTTCTCCTATATTGACAGATGCAGTTAGAACTCTAAATCAAACACGGTTTGTGCTAGCTTCTTGAAACTTGACACAATACAATAGTTCTACGTTCTATCTCTAAGGTTTGTTTCCTCTTGATGTAGCCTTAAGCAGAGACTGGCGAATATCTCACTCAATGAAAGGCGTTGTTAGGCTGCCAAAAAACTACAGTCTCCTGAAATGACAACATATATTTTTTCTTCCGAACTTCATGATACTTTCAAGTAATGAGCAGTACACCAGTCAAACTTGGATGCCCAAGTTTCGTTCTCCTAGGTCGAAGCATTCGTTTGCAGGAACAGTTTGAATTTTTAGGTTTCACTGCGTTTTCTCCTATATTGACAGATGCAGTTAGAACTCTAAATCAAACACGGTTTGTGCTAGCTTCTTGAAACTTGACACAATACAATAGTTCTACGTTCTATCTCTAAGGTTTGTTTCCTCTTGATGTAGCCTTAAGCAGAGACTGGCGAATAACTCACTCAATGAAAGGCGTTGTTAGGCTGCCAAAAAACTACAGTCTCCTGAAATCACAACATATATTTTTTCTTCCGACCTTCACGATACTTTCAAGTAAAGAGCAGTACACCAGTCAAACTTGGATGCCCAAGTTTCGTTCTCCTAGGTCGAAGCATTCGTTTGCAGGAACAGTTTGAATTTTTAGGTTTCACTGCGTTTTCTCCTATATTGACAGATGCAGTTAGAACTCTAAATCAAACACGGTTTGTGCTAGCTTCTTGAAACTTGACACAATACAATAGTTCTACGTTCTATCTCTAAGGTTTGTTTCCTCTTGATGTAGCCTTAAGCAGACACTGGCAAATAACTCACTCAATAAAAGGCGTTGTTAGGCTGCCAAAAAACTACAGTCTCGTGAAATCACAACATATATTTTTTCTTCCGACCTTCATGATACTTTCAAGTAATGAGCAGTACACCAGTCAAACTTGGAAGCCCAACTTTCGTTCTCCTAGGTCGAAGCATTCGTTTGCAGGAACAGTTTGAATTTTTAGGTTTCACTGCGTTTTCTCCTATATTGACAGATGCAGTTAGAACTCTAAATCAAACACGGTTTGTGCTAGCTTCTTGAAACTTGACACAATACAATAGTTCTATGTTCTATCTCTAAGGTTTGTTTCCTCTTGATGTAGCCTTAAGCAGAGACTGGCGAATAACTCACTCAATGAAAGGCGTTGTTAGGCTGCCAAAAAACTACAGTCTCCTGAAATCACAACATATATTTTTTCTTCCGACCTTCATGATACTTTCAAGTAATGAGCAGTACACCAGTCAAACTTGGATGCCCAAGTTTCGTTCTCCTAGGTCGAAGCATTCGTTTGCAGTAACAGTTTGAATTTTTAGGTTTCACTGCGTTTTCTCCTATATTGACAGATGCGGTTAGAACTCTAAATCAAACACGGTTTGTGCTAGCTTCTTGAAACTTGACACAATACAATAGTTCTACCTTCTATCTCTAAGGTTTGTTTCCTCTTGATGTAGCCTTAAGCAGAGACTGGCGAATAACTCACTCAATGAAAGGCGTTGTTAGGCTGCCAAAAAACTACAGTCTCCTGAAATCACAACATATATTTTTTCTTCCGACCTTCATGATACTTTCAAGTAATGAGCAGTACACCAGTCAAACTTGGATGCCCAAGTTTCGTTCTCCTAGGTCGAAGCATTCGTTTGCAGGAACAGTTTGAATTTTTAGGTTTCACTGCGTTTTCTCCTATATTGACAGATGCAGTTAGAACTCTAAATCAAACACGGTTTGTGCTAGCTTCTTGAAACTTGACACAATACAATAGTTCTACGTTCTATCTCTAAGGTTTGTTTCCTCTTGGTGTAGCCTTAAGCAGAGACTGGCGAATAACTCACTCAATGAAAGGCGTTGTTAGGCTGCCAAAAAACTACAGTCTCCTGAAATCACAACATATATTTTTTCTTCCGACCTTCACGATACTTTCAAGTAAAGAGCAGTACACCAGTCAAACTTGGATGCCCAAGTTTCGTTCTCCTAGGTCGAAGCATTCGTTTGCAGGAACAGTTTGAATTTTTAGGTTTCACTGCGTTTTCTCCTATATTGACAGATGAAGTTAGAACTCTAAATCAAACACGGTTTGTGCTAGCTTCTTGAAACTTGACACAATACAATAGTTCTACGTTCTATCTCTAAGGTTTGTTTCCTCTTGATGTAGCCTGAAGCAGACACTGGCGAATAACTCACTCAATAAAAGGCGTTGTTAGGCTGCCAAAAAACTACAGTCTCCTGAAATCACAACATATATTTTTTCTTCCGACCTTCATGATACTTTCAAGTAATGAGCAGTACACCAGTCAAACTTGGATGCCCAAGTTTCGTTCTCCTAGGTCGAAGCATTCGTTTGCAGGAATAGTTTGAATTTTTAGGTTTCACTGCGTTTTCTCCTATATTGACAGATGAAGTTAGAACTCTAAATCAAACACGGTTTGTGCTAGCTTCTTTAAACTTGACACAATACAATAGTTCTACGTTCTATCTCTAAGGTTTGTTTCCTCTTGATGTAGCCTTAAGCACACACTGGCGAATAACTCACTCAATAAAAGGCGTTGTTAGGCTGCCAAAAAAACTACAGTCTCGTGAAATCACAACATATATTTTTTCTTCCGACCTTCATGATACTTTCATGTAATGAGCAGTACACCAGTCAAACTTGGAAGCCCAACTTTCGTTCTCCTAGGTCGAAGCATTCCTTTGCAGGAACAGTTTGAATTCTTAGGTTTCACTGCGTTTTCTCCTATATTGACAGATGCAGTTAGAACTCTAAATCAAACACGGTTTGTGCTAGCTTCTTGAAACTTGACACAATACAATAGTTCTATGTTCTATCTCTAAGGTTTGTTTCCTCTTGATGTAGCCTTAAGCAGAGACTGGCGAATAACTCACTCAATGAAAGGCGTTGTTAGGCTGCCAAAAAACTACAGTCTCCTGAAATCACAACATATATTTTTTCTTCCGACCTTCATGATACTTTCAAGTAATGAGCAGTACACCAGTCAAACTTGGATGCCCAAGTTTCGTTCTCCTAGGTCGAAGCATTCGTTTGCAGGAACAGTTTGAATTTTTAGGTTTCACTGCGTTTTCTCCTATATTGACAGATGCAGTTAGAACTCTAAATCAAACACGGTTTGTGCTAGCTTCTTGAAACTTGACACAATACAATAGTTCTACGTTCTATCTCTAAGGTTTGTTTCCTCTTGATGTAGCCTTAAGCAGAGACTGGCGAATAACTCACTCAATGAAAGGCGTTGTTAGGCTGCCAAAAAACTACAGTCTCCTGAAATCACAACATATATTTTTTCTTCCGACCTTCATGATACTTTCAAGTAATGAGCAGTACACCAGTCAAACTTGGATGCCCAAGTTTCGTTCTCCTAGGTCGAAGCATTCGTTTGCAGGAACAGTTTGAATTTTTAGGTTTCACTGCGTTTTCTCCTATATTGACAGATGCAGTTAGAACTCTAAATCAAACACGGTTTGTGCTAGCTTCTTGAAACTTGACACAATACAATAGTTCTACGTTCTATCTCTAAGGTTTGTTTCCTCTTGGTGTAGCCTTAAGCAGAGACTGGCGAATAACTCACTCAATGAAAGGCGTTGTTAGGCTGCCAAAAAACTACAGTCTCCTGAAATCACAACATATATTTTTTCTTCCGACCTTCATGATACTTTCAAGTAATGAGCAGTACACCAGTCAAACTTGGATGCCCAAGTTTCGTTCTCCTAGGTCGAAGCATTCGTTTGCAGGAACAGTTTGAATTTTTAGGTTTCACTGCGTTTTCTCCTATATTGACAGATGCAGTTAGAACTCTAAATCAAACACGGTTTGTGCTAGCTTCTTGAAACTTGACACAATACAATAGTTCTACGTTCAATCTCTAAGGTTTGTTTCCTCTTGATGTAGCCTTAAGCAGAGACTGGCGAATAACTCACTCAATGAAAGGCGTTGTTAGGCTGCCAAAAAACTACAGTCTCCTGAAATCACAACATATATTTTTTCTTCCGACCTTCATGATACTTTCAAGTAATGAGCAGTACACCAGTCAAACTTGGATGCCCAAGTTTCGTTCTCCTAGGTCGAAGCATTCGTTTGCAGGAACAGTTTGAATTTTTAGGTTTCACTGCGTTTTCTCCTATATTGACAGATGCAGTTAGAACTCTAAATCAAACACGGTTTGTGCTAGCTTCTTGAAACTTGACACAATACAATAGTTCTACGTTCTATCTCTAAGGTTTGTTTCCTCTTGATGTAGCCTTAAGCAGAGACTGGCGAATATCTCACTCAATGAAAGGCGTTGTTAGGCTGCCAAAAAACTACAGTCTCCTGAAATGACAACATATATTTTTTCTTCCGAACTTCATGATACTTTCAAGTAATGAGCAGTACACCAGTCAAACTTGGATGCCCAAGTTTCGTTCTCCTAGGTCGAAGCATTCGTTTGCAGGAACAGTTTGAATTTTTAGGTTTCACTGCGTTTTCTCCTATATTGACAGATGCAGTTAGAACTCTAAATCAAACACGGTTTGTGCTAGCTTCTTGAAACTTGACACAATACAATAGTTCTACGTTCTATCTCTAAGGTTTGTTTCCTCTTGATGTAGCCTTAAGCAGAGACTGGCGAATAACTCACTCAATGAAAGGCGTTGTTAGGCTGCCAAAAAACTACAGTCTCCTGAAATCACAACATATATTTTTTCTTCCGACCTTCACGATACTTTCAAGTAAAGAGCAGTACACCAGTCAAACTTGGATGCCCAAGTTTCGTTCTCCTAGGTCGAAGCATTCGTTTGCAGGAACAGTTTGAATTTTTAGGTTTCACTGCGTTTTCTCCTATATTGACAGATGCAGTTAGAACTCTAAATCAAACACGGTTTGTGCTAGCTTCTTGAAACTTGACACAATACAATAGTTCTACGTTCTATCTCTAAGGTTTGTTTCCTCTTGATGTAGCCTTAAGCAGACACTGGCAAATAACTCACTCAATAAAAGGCGTTGTTAGGCTGCCAAAAAACTACAGTCTCGTGAAATCACAACATATATTTTTTCTTCCGACCTTCATGATACTTTCAAGTAATGAGCAGTACACCAGTCAAACTTGGAAGCCCAACTTTCGTTCTCCTAGGTCGAAGCATTCGTTTGCAGGAACAGTTTGAATTTTTAGGTTTCACTGCGTTTTCTCCTATATTGACAGATGCAGTTAGAACTCTAAATCAAACACGGTTTGTGCTAGCTTCTTGAAACTTGACACAATACAATAGTTCTATGTTCTATCTCTAAGGTTTGTTTCCTCTTGATGTAGCCTTAAGCAGAGACTGGCGAATAACTCACTCAATGAAAGGCGTTGTTAGGCTGCCAAAAAACTACAGTCTCCTGAAATCACAACATATATTTTTTCTTCCGACCTTCATGATACTTTCAAGTAATGAGCAGTACACCAGTCAAACTTGGATGCCCAAGTTTCGTTCTCCTAGGTCGAAGCATTCGTTTGCAGTAACAGTTTGAATTTTTAGGTTTCACTGCGTTTTCTCCTATATTGACAGATGCGGTTAGAACTCTAAATCAAACACGGTTTGTGCTAGCTTCTTGAAACTTGACACAATACAATAGTTCTACCTTCTATCTCTAAGGTTTGTTTCCTCTTGATGTAGCCTTAAGCAGAGACTGGCGAATAACTCACTCAATGAAAGGCGTTGTTAGGCTGCCAAAAAACTACAGTCTCCTGAAATCACAACATATATTTTTTCTTCCGACCTTCATGATACTTTCAAGTAATGAGCAGTACACCAGTCAAACTTGGATGCCCAAGTTTCGTTCTCCTAGGTCGAAGCATTCGTTTGCAGGAACAGTTTGAATTTTTAGGTTTCACTGCGTTTTCTCCTATATTGACAGATGCAGTTAGAACTCTAAATCAAACACGGTTTGTGCTAGCTTCTTGAAACTTGACACAATACAATAGTTCTACGTTCTATCTCTAAGGTTTGTTTCCTCTTGGTGTAGCCTTAAGCAGAGACTGGCGAATAACTCACTCAATGAAAGGCGTTGTTAGGCTGCCAAAAAACTACAGTCTCCTGAAATCACAACATATATTTTTTCTTCCGACCTTCACGATACTTTCAAGTAAAGAGCAGTACACCAGTCAAACTTGGATGCCCAAGTTTCGTTCTCCTAGGTCGAAGCATTCGTTTGCAGGAACAGTTTGAATTTTTAGGTTTCACTGCGTTTTCTCCTATATTGACAGATGAAGTTAGAACTCTAAATCAAACACGGTTTGTGCTAGCTTCTTTAAACTTGACACAATACAATAGTTCTACGTTCTATCTCTAAGGTTTGTTTCCTCTTGATGTAGCCTTAAGCACACACTGGCGAATAACTCACTCAATAAAAGGCGTTGTTAGGCTGCCAAAAAAACTACAGTCTCGTGAAATCACAACATATATTTTTTCTTCCGACCTTCATGATACTTTCATGTAATGAGCAGTACACCAGTCAAACTTGGAAGCCCAACTTTCGTTCTCCTAGGTCGAAGCATTCCTTTGCAGGAACAGTTTGAATTCTTAGGTTTCACTGCGTTTTCTCCTATATTGACAGATGCAGTTAGAACTCTAAATCAAACACGGTTTGTGCTAGCTTCTTGAAACTTGACACAATACAATAGTTCTATGTTCTATCTCTAAGGTTTGTTTCCTCTTGATGTAGCCTTAAGCAGAGACTGGCGAATAACTCACTCAATGAAAGGCGTTGTTAGGCTGCCAAAAAACTACCGTCTCCTGAAATCACAACATATATTTTTTCTTCCGACCTTCATGATACTTTCAAGTAATGAGCAGTACACCAGTCAAACTTGGATGCCCAAGTTTCGTTCTCCTAGGTCGAAGCATTCGTTTGCAGGAACAGTTTGAATTTTTAGGTTTCACTGCGTTTTCTCCTATATTGACAGATGCAGTTAGAACTCTAAATCAAACACGGTTTGTGCTAGCTTCTTGAAACTTGACACAATACAATAGTTCTACGTTCTATCTCTAAGGTTTGTTTCCTCTTGATGTAGCCTTAAGCAGAGACTGGCGAATAACTCACTCAATGAAAGGCGTTGTTAGGCTGCCAAAAAACTACAGTCTCCTGAAATCACAACATATATTTTTTCTTCCGACCTTCATGATACTTTCAAGTAATGAGCAGTACACCAGTCAAACTTGGATGCCCAAGTTTCGTTCTCCTAGGTCGAAGCATTCGTTTGCAGGAACAGTTTGAATTTTTAGGTTTCACTGCGTTTTCTCCTATATTGACAGATGCAGTTAGAACTCTAAATCAAACACGGTTTGTGCTAGCTTCTTGAAACTTGACACAATACAATAGTTCTACGTTCTATCTCTAAGGTTTGTTTCCTCTTGGTGTAGCCTTAAGCAGAGACTGGCGAATAACTCACTCAATGAAAGGCGTTGTTAGGCTGCCAAAAAACTACAGTCTCCTGAAATCACAACATATATTTTTTCTTCCGACCTTCATGATACTTTCAAGTAATGAGCAGTACACCAGTCAAACTTGGATGCCCAAGTTTCGTTCTCCTAGGTCGAAGCATTCGTTTGCAGGAACAGTTTGAATTTTTAGGTTTCACTGCGTTTTCTCCTATATTGACAGATGCAGTTAGAACTCTAAATCAAACACGGTTTGTGCTAGCTTCTTGAAACTTGACACAATACAATAGTTCTACGTTCTATCTCTAAGGTTTGTTTCCTCTTGATGTAGCCTTAAGCAGAGACTGGCGAATATCTCACTCAATGAAAGGCGTTGTTAGGCTGCCAAAAAACTACAGTCTCCTGAAATCACAACATATATTTTTTCTTCCGACCTTCATGATACTTTCAAGTAATGAGCAGTACACCAGTCAAACTTGGATGCCCAAGTTTCGTTCTCCTAGGTCGAAGCATTCGTTTGCAGGAACAGTTTGAATTTTTAGGTTTCACTGCGTTTTCTCCTATATTGACAGATGCAGTTAGAACTCTAAATCAAACACGGTTTGTGCTAGCTTCTTGAAACTTGACACAATACAAGAGTTCTACGTTCTATCTCTAAGGTTTGTTTCCTCTTGGTGTAGCCTTAAGCAGAGACTGGCGAATAACTCACTCAATGAAAGGCGTTGTTAGGCTGCCAAAAAACTACAGTCTCCTGAAATCACAACATATATTTTTTCTTCCGACCTTCACGATACTTTCAAGTAAAGAGCAGTACACCAGTCAAACTTGGATGCCCAAGTTTCGTTCTCCTAGGTCGAAGCATTCGTTTGCAGGAACAGTTTGAATTTTTAGGTTTCACTGCGTTTTCTCCTATATTGACAGATGAAGTTAGAACTCTAAATCAAACACGGTTTGTGCTAGCTTCTTGAAACTTGACACAATACAATAGTTCTACGTTCTATCTCTAAGGTTTGTTTCCTCTTGATGTAGCCTTAAGCAGACACTGGCGAATAACTCACTCAATAAAAGGCGTTGTTAGGCTGCCAAAAAACTACAGGCTCGTGAAATCACAACATATATTTTTTCTTCCGACCTTCATGATACTTTCAAGTAATGAGCAGTACACCAGTCAAACTTGGAAGCCCAACTTTCGTTCTCCTAGGTCGAAGCATTCGTTTGCAGGAACAGTTTGAATTTTTAGGTTTCACTGCGTTTTCTCCTATATTGACAGATGCAGTTAGAACTCTAAATCAAACACGGTTTGTGCTAGCTTCTTGAAACTTGACACAATACAATAGTTCTATGTTCTATCTCTAAGGTTTGTTTCCTCTTGATGTAGCCTTAAGCAGAGACTGGCGAATAACTCACTCAATGAAAGGCGTTGTTAGGCTGCCAAAAAACTACAGTCTCCTGAAATCACAACATATATTTTTTCTTCCGACCTTCATGATACTTTCAAGTAATGAGCAGTACACCAGTCAAACTTGGATGCCCAAGTTTCGTTCTCCTAGGTCGAAGCATTCGTTTGCAGTAACAGTTTGAATTTTTAGGTTTCACTGCGTTTTCTCCTATATTGACAGATGCGGTTAGAACTCTAAATCAAACACGGTTTGTGCTAGCTTCTTGAAACTTGACACAATACAATAGTTCTACGTTCTATCTCTAAGGTTTGTTTCCTCTTGATGTAGCCTTAAGCAGAGACTGGCGAATAACTCACTCAATGAAAGGCGTTGTTAGGCTGCCAAAAAACTACAGTCTCCTGAAATCACAACATATATTTTTTCTTCCGACCTTCATGATACTTTCAAGTAATGAGCAGTACACCAGTCAAACTTGGATGCCCAAGTTTCGTTCTCCTAGGTCGAAGCATTCGTTTGCAGGAACAGTTTGAATTTTTAGGTTTCACTGCGTTTTCTCCTATATTGACAGATGCAGTTAGAACTCTAAATCAAACACGGTTTGTGCTAGCTTCTTGAAACTTGACACAATACAATAGTTCTACGTTCTATCTCTAAGGTTTGTTTCCTCTTGGTGTAGCCTTAAGCAGAGACTGGCGAATAACTCACTCAATGAAAGGCGTTGTTAGGCTGCCAAAAAACTACAGTCTCCTGAAATCACAACATATATTTTTTCTTCCGACCTTCACGATACTTTCAAGTAAAGAGCAGTACACCAGTCAAACTTGGATGCCCAAGTTTCGTTCTCCTAGGTCGAAGCATTCGTTTGCAGGAACAGTTTGAATTTTTAGGTTTCACTGCGTTTTCTCCTATATTGACAGATGAAGTTAGAACTCTAAATCAAACACGGTTTGTGCTAGCTTCTTGAAACTTGACACAATACAATAGTTCTACGTTCTATCTCTAAGGTTTGTTTCCTCTTGATGTAGCCTGAAGCAGACACTGGCGAATAACTCACTCAATAAAAGGCGTTGTTAGGCTGCCAAAAAACTACAGTCTCCTGAAATCACAACATATATTTTTTCTTCCGACCTTCATGATACTTTCAAGTAATGAGCAGTACACCAGTCAAACTTGGAAGCCCAACTTTCGTTCTCCTAGGTCGAAGCATTCGTTTGCAGGAACAGTTTGAATTTTTAGGTTTCACTGCGTTTTCTCCTATATTGACAGATGCAGTTAGAACTCTAAATCAAACACGGTTTGTGCTAGCTTCTTGAAACTTGACACAATACAATAGTTCTACGTTCTATCTCTAAGGTTTGTTTCCTCTTGATGTAGCCTTAAGCAGAGACTGGCGAATAACTCACTCAATGAAAGGCGTTGTTAGGCTGCCAAAAAACTACAGTCTCCTGAAATCACAACATATATTTTTTCTTCCGACCTTCATGATACTTTCAAGTAATGAGCAGTACACCAGTCAAACTTGGATGCCCAAGTTTCGTTCTCCTAGGTCGAAGCATTCGTTTGCAGGAACAGTTTGAATTTTTAGGTTTCACTGCGTTTTCTCCTATATTGACAGATGCAGTTAGAACTCTAAATCAAACACGGTTTGTGCTAGCTTCTTGAAACTTGACACAATACAATAGTTCTACGTTCTATCTCTAAGGTTTGTTTCCTCTTGATGTAGCCTTAAGCAGAGACTGGCGAATAACTCACTCAATGAAAGGCGTTGTTAGGCTGCCAAAAAACTACAGTCTCCTGAAATCACAACATATATTTTTTCTTCCGACCTTCATGATACTTTCAAGTAATGAGCAGTACACCAGTCAAACTTGGATGCCCAAGTTTCGTTCTCCTAGGTCGAAGCATTCGTTTGCAGGAACAGTTTGAATTTTTAGGTTTCACTGCGTTTTCTCCTATATTGACAGATGCAGTTAGAACTCTAAATCAAACACGGTTTGTGCTAGCTTCTTGAAACTTGACACAATACAATAGTTCTACGTTCTATCTCTAAGGTTTGTTTCCTCTTGGTGTAGCCTTAAGCAGAGACTGGCGAATAACTCACTCAATGAAAGGCGTTGTTAGGCTGCCAAAAAACTACAGTCTCCTGAAATCACAACATATATTTTTTCTTCCGACCTTCACGATACTTTCAAGTAAAGAGCAGTACACCAGTCAAACTTGGATGCCCAAGTTTCGTTCTCCTAGGTCGAAGCATTCGTTTGCAGGAACAGTTTGAATTTTTAGGTTTCACTGCGTTTTCTCCTATATTGACAGATGAAGTTAGAACTCTAAATCAAACACGGTTTGTGCTAGCTTCTTGAAACTTGACACAATACAATAGTTCTACGTTCTATCTCTAAGGTTTGTTTCCTCTTGATGTAGCCTTAAGCAGACACTGGCGAATAACTCACTCAATAAAAGGCGTTGTTAGGCTGCCAAAAAACTACAGTCTCCTGAAATCACAACATATATTTTTTCTTCCGACCTTCATGATACTTTCAAGTAATGAGCAGTACACCAGTCAAACTTGGAAGCCCAACTTTCGTTCTCCTAGGTCGAAGCATTCGTTTGCAGGAACAGTTTGAATTTTTAGGTTTCACTGCGTTTTCTCCTATATTGACAGATGCAGTTAGAACTCTAAATCAAACACGGTTTGTGCTAGCTTCTTGAAACTTGACACAATACAATAGTTCTATGTTCTATCTCTAAGGTTTGTTTCCTCTTGATGTAGCCTTAAGCAGAGACTGGCGAATAACTCACTCAATGAAAGGCGTTGTTAGGCTGCCAAAAAACTACAGTCTCCTGAAATCACAACATATATTTTTTCTTCCGACCTTCATGATACTTTCAAGTAATGAGCAGTACACCAGTCAAACTTGGATGCCCAAGTTTCGTTCTCCTAGGTCGAAGCATTCGTTTGCAGGAACAGTTTGAATTTTTAGGTTTCACTG
Source organism: Callospermophilus lateralis (assembly GCF_048772815.1). Classification (NCBI taxonomy): domain Eukaryota; kingdom Metazoa; phylum Chordata; class Mammalia; order Rodentia; family Sciuridae; genus Callospermophilus; species Callospermophilus lateralis. Next base: position 48,541 of record NW_027514846.1, on the reverse strand, counting down.
CGTTTTCTCCTATATTGACAGATGCAGTTAGAACTCTAAATCAAACACGGTTTGTGCTAGCTTCTTGAAACTTGACACAATACAATAGTTCTACGTTCTATCTCTAAGGTTTGTTTCCTCTTGATGTAGCCTTAAGCAGAGACTGGCGAATAACTCACTCAATGAAAGGCGTTGTTAGGCTGCCAAAAAACTACAGTCTCCTGAAATCACAACATATATTTTTTCTTCCGACCTTCATGATACTTTCAAGTAATGAGCAGTACACCAGTCAAACTTGGATGCCCAAGTTTCGTTCTCCTAGGTCGAAGCATTCCTTTGCAGGAACAGTTTGAATTTTTAGGTTTCACTGCGTTTTCTCCTATATTGACAGATGCAGTTAGAACTCTAAATCAAACACGGTTTGTGCTAGCTTCTTGAAACTTGACACAATACAATAGTTCTACGTTCTATCTCTAAGGTTTGTTTCCTCTTGGTGTAGCCTTAAGCAGAGACTGGCGAATAACTCACTCAATGAAAGGCGTTGTTAGGCTGCCAAAAAACTACAGTCTCCTGAAATCACAAAATATATTTTTTCTTCCGACCTTCACGATACTTTCAAGTAAAGAGCAGTACACCAGTCAAACTTGGATGCCCAAGTTTCGTTCTCCTAGGTCGAAGCATTCGTTTGCACGAACAGTTTGAATTTTTAGGTTTCACTGCGTTTTCTCCTATATTGACAGATGAAGTTAGAACTCTAAATCAAACACGGTTTGTGCTAGCTTCTTGAAACTTGACACAATACAATAGTTCTACGTTCTATCTCTAAGGTTTGTTTCCTCTTGATGTAGCCTTAAGCAGACACTGGCGAATAACTCACTCAATAAAAGGCGTTGTTAGGCTGCCAAAAAACTACAGGCTCGTGAAATCACAACATATATTTTTTCTTCCGACCTTCATGATACTTTCAAGTAATGAGCAGTACACCAGTCAAACTTGGAAGCCCAACTTTCGTTCTCCTAGGTCGAAGCATTCGTTTGCAGGAACAGTTTGAATTTTTAGGTTTCACTGCGTTTTCTCCTATATTGACAGATGCAGTTAGAACTCTAAATCAAACACGGTTTGTGCTAGCTTCTTGAAACTTGACACAATACAATAGTTCTATGTTCTATCTCTAAGGTTTGTTTCCTCTTGATGTAGCCTTAAGCAGAGACTGGCGAATAACTCACTCAATGAAAGGCGTTGTTAGGCTGCCAAAAAACTACAGTCTCCTGAAATCACAACATATATTTTTTCTTCCGACCTTCATGATACTTTCAAGTAATGAGCAGTACACCAGTCAAACTTGGATGCCCAAGTTTCGTTCTCCTAGGTCGAAGCATTCGTTTGCAGTAACAGTTTGAATTTTTAGGTTTCACTGCGTTTTCTCCTATATTGACAGATGCGGTTAGAACTCTAAATCAAACACGGTTTGTGCTAGCTTCTTGAAACTTGACACAATACAATAGTTCTACGTTCTATCTCTAAGGTTTGTTTCCTCTTGATGTAGCCTTAAGCAGAGACTGGCGAATAACTCACTCAATGAAAGGCGTTGTTAGGCTGCCAAAAAACTACAGTCTCCTGAAATCACAACATATATTTTTTCTTCCGACCTTCATGATACTTTCAAGTAATGAGCAGTACACCAGTCAAACTTGGATGCCCAAGTTTCGTTCTCCTAGGTCGAAGCATTCGTTTGCAGGAACAGTTTTAATTTTTAGGTTTCACTGCGTTTTCTCCTATATTGACAGATGCAGTTAGAACTCTAAATCAAACACGGTTTGTGCTAGCTTCTTGAAACTTGACACAATACAATAGTTCTACGTTCTATCTCTAAGGTTTGTTTCCTCTTGGTGTAGCCTTAAGCAGAGACTGGCGAATAACTCACTCAATGAAAGGCGTTGTTAGGCTGCCAAAAAACTACAGTCTCCTGAAATCACAACATATATTTTTTCTTCCGACCTTCACGATACTTTCAAGTAAAGAGCAGTACACCAGTCAAACTTGGATGCCCAAGTTTCGTTCTCCTAGGTCGAAGCATTCGTTTGCAGGAACAGTTTGAATTTTTAGGTTTCACTGCGTTTTCTCCTATATTGACAGATGAAGTTAGAACTCTAAATCAAACACGGTTTGTGCTAGCTTCTTGAAACTTGACACAATACAATAGTTCTACGTTCTATCTCTAAGGTTTGTTTCCTCTTGATGTAGCCTGAAGCAGACACTGGCGAATAACTCACTCAATAAAAGGCGTTGTTAGGCTGCCAAAAAACTACAGTCTCCTGAAATCACAACATATATTTTTTCTTCCGACCTTCATGATACTTTCAAGTAATGAGCAGTACACCAGTCAAACTTGGAAGCCCAACTTTCGTTCTCCTAGGTCGAAGCATTCGTTTGCAGGAACAGTTTGAATTTTTAGGTTTCACTGCGTTTTCTCCTATATTGACAGATGCAGTTAGAACTCTAAATCAAACACGGTTTGTGCTAGCTTCTTGAAACTTGACACAATACAATAGTTCTACGTTCTATCTCTAAGGTTTGTTTCCTCTTGATGTAGCCTTAAGCAGAGACTGGCGAATAACTCACTCAATGAAAGGCGTTGTTAGGCTGCCAAAAAACTACAGTCTCCTGAAATCACAACATATATTTTTTCTTCCGACCTTCATGATACTTTCAAGTAATGAGCAGTACACCAGTCAAACTTGGATGCCCAAGTTTCGTTCTCCTAGGTCGAAGCATTCGTTTGCAGGAACAGTTTGAATTTTTAGGTTTCACTGCGTTTTCTCCTATATTGACAGATGCAGTTAGAACTCTAAATCAAACACGGTTTGTGCTAGCTTCTTGAAACTTGACACAATACAATAGTTCTACGTTCTATCTCTAAGGTTTGTTTCCTCTTGATGTAGCCTTAAGCAGAGACTGGCGAATAACTCACTCAATGAAAGGCGTTGTTAGGCTGCCAAAAAACTACAGTCTCCTGAAATCACAACATATATTTTTTCTTCCGACCTTCATGATACTTTCAAGTAATGAGCAGTACACCAGTCAAACTTGGATGCCCAAGTTTCGTTCTCCTAGGTCGAAGCATTCGTTTGCAGGAACAGTTTGAATTTTTAGGTTTCACTGCGTTTTCTCCTATATTGACAGATGCAGTTAGAACTCTAAATCAAACACGGTTTGTGCTAGCTTCTTGAAACTTGACACAATACAATAGTTCTACGTTCTATCTCTACGGTTTGGTTCCTCTTGATGTAGCCTTAAGCAGAGACTGGCGAATAACTCACTCAATGAAAGGCGTTGTTAGGCTGCCAAAAAACTACAGTCTCCTGAAATCACAACATATATTTTTTCTTCCGACCTTCACGATACTTTCAAGTAAAGAGCAGTACACCAGTCAAACTTGGATGCCCAAGTTTCGTTCTCCTAGGTCGAAGCATTCGTTTGCAGGAACAGTTTGAATTTTTAGGTTTCACTGCGTTTTCTCCTATATTGACAGATGAAGTTAGAACTCTAAATCAAACACGGTTTGTGCTAGCTTCTTTAAACTTGACACAATACAATAGTTCTACGTTCTATCTCTAAGGTTTGTTTCCTCTTGATGTAGCCTTAAGCACACACTGGCGAATAACTCACTCAATAAAAGGCGTTGTTAGGCTGCCAAAAAAACTACAGTCTCGTGAAATCACAACATATATTTTTTCTTCCGACCTTCATGATACTTTCATGTAATGAGCAGTACACCAGTCAAACTTGGAAGCCCAACTTTCGTTCTCCTAGGTCGAAGCATTCCTTTGCAGGAACAGTTTGAATTCTTAGGTTTCACTGCGTTTTCTCCTATATTGACAGATGCAGTTAGAACTCTAAATCAAACACGGTTTGTGCTAGCTTCTTGAAACTTGACACAATACAATAGTTCTATGTTCTATCTCTAAGGTTTGTTTCCTCTTGATGTAGCCTTAAGCAGAGACTGGCGAATAACTCACTCAATGAAAGGCGTTGTTAGGCTGCCAAAAAACTACAGTCTCCTGAAATCACAACATATATTTTTTCTTCCGACCTTCATGATACTTTCAAGTAATGAGCAGTACACCAGTCAAACTTGGATGCCCAAGTTTCGTTCTCCTAGGTCGAAGCATTCGTTTGCAGGAACAGTTTGAATTTTTAGGTTTCACTGCGTTTTCTCCTATATTGACAGATGCAGTTAGAACTCTAAATCAAACACGGTTTGTGCTAGCTTCTTGAAACTTGACACAATACAATAGTTCTACGTTCTATCTCTAAGGTTTGTTTCCTCTTGATGTAGCCTTAAGCAGAGACTGGCGAATAACTCACTCAATGAAAGGCGTTGTTAGGCTGCCAAAAAACTACAGTCTCCTGAAATCACAACATATATTTTTTCTTCCGACCTTCATGATACTTTCAAGTAATGAGCAGTACACCAGTCAAACTTGGATGCCCAAGTTTCGTTCTCCTAGGTCGAAGCATTCGTTTGCAGGAACAGTTTGAATTTTTAGGTTTCACTGCATTTTCTCCTATATTGACAGATGCAGTTAGAACTCTAAATCAAACACGGTTTGTGCTAGCTTCTTGAAACTTGACACAATACAATAGTTCTACGTTCTATCTCTAAGGTTTGTTTCCTCTTGGTGTAGCCTTAAGCAGAGACTGGCGAATAACTCACTCAATGAAAGGCGTTGTTAGGCTGCCAAAAAACTACAGTCTCCTGAAATCACAACATATATTTTTTCTTCCGACCTTCATGATACTTTCAAGTAATGAGCAGTACACCAGTCAAACTTGGATGCCCAAGTTTCGTTCTCCTAGGTCGAAGCATTCGTTTGCAGGAACAGTTTGAATTTTTAGGTTTCACTGCGTTTTCTCCTATATTGACAGATGCAGTTAGAACTCTAAATCAAACACGGTTTGTGCTAGCTTCTTGAAACTTGATACAATACAATAGTTCTACGTTCTATCTCTAAGGTTTGTTTCCTCTTGATGTAGCCTTAAGCAGAGACTGGCGAATATCTCACTCAATGAAAGGCGTTGTTAGGCTGCCAAAAAACTACAGTCTCCTGAAATCACAACATATATTTTTTCTTCCGACCTTCATGATACTTTCAAGTAATGAGCAGTACACCAGTCAAACTTGGATGCCCAAGTTTCGTTCTCCTAGGTCGAAGCATTCGTTTGCAGGAACAGTTTGAATTTTTAGGTTTCACTGCGTTTTCTCCTATATTGACAGATGCAGTTAGAACTCTAAATCAAACACGGTTTGTGCTAGCTTCTTGAAACTTGACACAATACAATAGTTCTACGTTCTATCTCTAAGGTTTGTTTCCTCTTGGTGTAGCCTTAAGCAGAGACTGGCGAATAACTCACTCAATGAAAGGCGTTGTTAGGCTGCCAAAAAACTACAGTCTCCTGAAATCACAACATATATTTTTTCTTCCGACCTTCACGATACTTTCAAGTAAAGAGCAGTACACCAGTCAAACTTGGATGCCCAAGTTTCGTTCTCCTAGGTCGAAGCATTCGTTTGCAGGAACAGTTTGAATTTTTAGGTTTCACTGCGTTTTCTCCTATATTGACAGATGAAGTTAGAACTCTAAATCAAACACGGTTTGTGCTAGCTTCTTGAAACTTGACACAATACAATAGTTCTACGTTCTATCTCTAAGGTTTGTTTCCTCTTGATGTAGCCTTAAGCAGACACTGGCGAATAACTCACTCAATAAAAGGCGTTGTTAGGCTGCCAAAAAACTACAGGCTCGTGAAATCACAACATATATTTTTTCTTCCGACCTTCATGATACTTTCAAGTAATGAGCAGTACACCAGTCAAACTTGGAAGCCCAACTTTCGTTCTCCTAGGTCGAAGCATTCGTTTGCAGGAACAGTTTGAATTTTTAGGTTTCACTGCGTTTTCTCCTATATTGACAGATGCAGTTAGAACTCTAAATCAAACACGGTTTGTGCTAGCTTCTTGAAACTTGACACAATACAATAGTTCTACGTTCTATCTCTAAGGTTTGTTTCCTCTTGATGTAGCCTTAAGCAGAGACTGGCGAATATCTCACTCAATGAAAGGCGTTGTTAGGCTGCCAAAAAACTACAGTCTCCTGAAATCACAACATATATTTTTTCTTCCGACCTTCATGATACTTTCAAGTAATGAGCAGTACACCAGTCAAACTTGGATGCCCAAGTTTCGTTCTCCTAGGTCGAAGCATTCGTTTGCAGGAACAGTTTGAATTTTTAGGTTTCACTGCGTTTTCTCCTATATTGACAGATGCAGTTAGAACTCTAAATCAAACACGGTTTGTGCTAGCTTCTTGAAACTTGACACAATACAATAGTTCTACGTTCTATCTCTAAGGTTTGTTTCCTCTTGATGTAGCCTTAAGCAGAGACTGGCGAATATCTCACTCAATGAAAGGCGTTGTTAGGCTGCCAAAAAACTACAGTCTCCTGAAATCACAACATATATTTTTTCTTCCGACCTTCATGATACTTTCAAGTAATGAGCAGTACACCAGTCAAACTTGGATGCCCAAGTTTCGTTCTCCTAGGTCGAAGCATTCGTTTGCAGGAACAGTTTGAATTTTTAGGTTTCACTGCGTTTTCTCCTATATTGACAGATGCAGTTAGAACTCTAAATCAAACACGGTTTGTGCTAGCTTCTTGAAACTTGACACAATACAATAGTTCTACGTTCTATCTCTAAGGTTTGTTTCCTCTTGGTGTAGCCTTAAGCAGAGACTGGCGAATAACTCACTCAATGAAAGGCGTTGTTAGGCTGCCAAAAAACTACAGTCTCCTGAAATCACAACATATATTTTTTCTTCCGACCTTCACGATACTTTCAAGTAAAGAGCAGTACACCAGTCAAACTTGGGTGCCCAAGTTTCGTTCTCCTAGGTCGAAGCATTCGTTTGCAGGAACAGTTTGAATTTTTAGGTTTCACTGCGTTTTCTCCTATATTGACAGATGAAGTTAGAACTCTAAATCAAACACGGTTTGTGCTAGCTTCTTGAAACTTGACACAATACAATAGTTCTACGTTCTATCTCTAAGGTTTGTTTCCTCTTGATGTAGCCTTAAGCAGACACTGGCGAATAACTCACTCAATAAAAGGCGTTGTTAGGCTGCCAAAAAACTACAGTCTCCTGAAATCACAACATATATTTTTTCTTCCGACCTTCATGATACTTTCAAGTAATGAGCAGTACACCAGTCAAACTTGGAAGCCCAACTTTCGTTCTCCTAGGTCGAAGCATTCGTTTGCAGGAACAGTTTGAATTTTTAGGTTTCACTGCGTTTTCTCCTATATTGACAGATGCAGTTAGAACTCTAAATCAAACACGGTTTGTGCTAGCTTCTTGAAACTTGACACAATACAATAGTTCTATGTTCTATCTCTAAGGTTTGTTTCCTCTTGATGTAGCCTTAAGCAGACACTGGCGAATAACTCACTCAATAAAAGGCGTTGTTAGGCTGCCAAAAAACTACAGGCTCGTGAAATCACAACATATATTTTTTCTTCCGACCTTCATGATACTTTCAAGTAATGAGCAGTACACCAGTCAAACTTGGAAGCCCAACTTTCGTTCTCCTAGGTCGAAGCATTCGTTTGCAGGAACAGTTTGAATTTTTAGGTTTCACTGCGTTTTCTCCTATATTGACAGATGCAGTTAGAACTCTAAATCAAACACGGTTTGTGCTAGCTTCTTGAAACTTGACACAATACAATAGTTCTATGTTCTATCTCTAAGGTTTGTTTCCTCTTGATGTAGCCTTAAGCAGAGACTGGCGAATAACTCACTCAATGAAAGGCGTTGTTAGGCTGCCAAAAAACTACAGTCTCCTGAAATCACAACATATATTTTTTCTTCCGACCTTCATGATACTTTCAAGTAATGAGCAGTACACCAGTCAAACTTGGATGCCCAAGTTTCGTTCTCCTAGGTCGAAGCATTCGTTTGCAGGAACAGTTTGAATTTTTAGGTTTCACTGCGTTTTCTCCTATATTGACAGATGCGGTTAGAACTCTAAATCAAACACGGTTTGTGCTAGCTTCTTGAAACTTGACACAATACAATAGTTCTACGTTCTATCTCTAAGGTTTGTTTCCTCTTGATGTAGCCTTAAGCAGAGACTGGCGAATAACTCACTCAATGAAAGGCGTTGTTAGGCTGCCAAAAAACTACAGTCTCCTGAAATCACAACATATATTTTTTCTTCCGACCTTCATGATACTTTCAAGTAATGAGCAGTACACCAGTCAAACTTGGATGCCCAAGTTTCGTTCTCCTAGGTCGAAGCATTCGTTTGCAGGAACAGTTTGAATTTTTAGGTTTCACTGCGTTTTCTCCTATATTGACAGATGCAGTTAGAACTCTAAATCAAACACGGTTTGTGCTAGCTTCTTGAAACTTGACACAATACAATAGTTCTACGTTCTATCTCTAAGGTTTGTTTCCTCTTGGTGTAGCCTTAAGCAGAGACTGGCGAATAACTCACTCAATGAAAGGCGTTGTTAGGCTGCCAAAAAACTACAGTCTCCTGAAATCACAACATATATTTTTTCTTCCGACCTTCACGATACTTTCAAGTAAAGAGCAGTACACCAGTCAAACTTGGATGCCCAAGTTTCGTTCTCCTAGGTCGAAGCATTCGTTTGCAGGAACAGTTTGAATTTTTAGGTTTCACTGCGTTTTCTCCTATATTGACAGATGAAGTTAGAACTCTAAATCAAACACGGTTTGTGCTAGCTTCTTGAAACTTGACACAATACAATAGTTCTACGTTCTATCTCTAAGGTTTGTTTCCTCTTGATGTAGCCTGAAGCAGACACTGGCGAATAACTCACTCAATAAAAGGCGTTGTTAGGCTGCCAAAAAACTACAGTCTCCTGAAATCACAACACATATTTTTTCTTCCGACCTTCATGATACTTTCAAGTAATGAGCAGTACACCAGTCAAACTTGGAAGCCCAACTTTCGTTCTCCTAGGTCGAAGCATTCGTTTGCAGGAACAGTTTGAATTTTTAGGTTTCACTGCGTTTTCTCCTATATTGACAGATGCGGTTAGAACTCTAAATCAAACACGGTTTGTGCTAGCTTCTTGAAACTTGACACAATACAATAGTTCTACGTTCTATCTCTAAGGTTTGTTTCCTCTTGATGTAGCCTTAAGCAGAGACTGGCGAATAACTCACTCAATGAAAGGCGTTGTTAGGCTGCCAAAAAACTACAGTCTCCTGAAATCACAACATATATTTTTTCTTCCGACCTTCATGATACTTTCAAGTAATGAGCAGTACACCAGTCAAACTTGGATGCCCAAGTTTCGTTCTCCTAGGTCGAAGCATTCGTTTGCAGGAACAGTTTGAATTTTTAGGTTTCACTGCGTTTTCTCCTATATTGACAGATGCAGTTAGAACTCTAAATCAAACACGGTTTGTGCTAGCTTCTTGAGACTTGACACAATACAATAGTTCTACGTTCTATCTCTAAGGTTTGTTTCCTCTTGATGTAGCCTTAAGCAGAGACTGGCGAATAACTCACTCAATGAAAGGCTTTGTTAGGCTGCCAAAAAACTACAGTCTCCTGAAATCACAACATATATTTTTTCTTCCGACCTTCATGATACTTTCAAGTAATGAGCAGTACACCAGTCAAACTTGGATGCCCAAGTTTCGTTCTCCTAGGTCGAAGCATTCGTTTGCAGGAACAGTTTGAATTATTAGGTTTCACTGCGTTTTCTCCTATATTGACAGATGCAGTTAGAACTCTAAATCAAACACGGTTTGTGCTAGCTTCTTGAAACTTGACACAATACAATAGTTCTACGTTCTATCTCTACGGTTTGGTTCCTCTTGATGTAGCCTTAAGCAGAGACTGGCGAATAACTCACTCAATGAAAGGCGTTGTTAGGCTGCCAAAAAACTACAGTCTCCTGAAATCACAACATATATTTTTTCTTCCGACCTTCACGATACTTTCAAGTAAAGAGCAGTACACCAGTCAAACTTGGATGCCCAAGTTTCGTTCTCCTAGGTCGAAGCATTCGTTTGCAGGAATAGTTTGAATTTTTAGGTTTCACTGCGTTTTCTCCTATATTGACAGATGAAGTTAGAACTCTAAATCAAACACGGTTTGTGCTAGCTTCTTTAAACTTGACACAATACAATAGTTCTACGTTCTATCTCTAAGGTTTGTTTCCTCTTGATGTAGCCTTAAGCACACACTGGCGAATAACTCACTCAATAAAAGGCGTTGTTAGGCTGCCAAAAAAACTACAGTCTCGTGAAATCACAACATATATTTTTTCTTCCGACCTTCATGATACTTTCATGTAATGAGCAGTACACCAGTCAAACTTGGAAGCCCAACTTTCGTTCTCCTAGGTCGAAGCATTCGTTTGCAGGAACAGTTTGAATTCTTAGGTTTCACTGCGTTTTCTCCTATATTGACAGATGCAGTTAGAACTCTAAATCAAACACGGTTTGTGCTAGCTTCTTGAAACTTGACACAATACAATAGTTCTATGTTCTATATCTAAGGTTTGTTTCCTCTTGATGTAGCCTTAAGCAGAGACTGGCGAATAACTCACTCAATGAAAGGCGTTGTTAGGCTGCCAAAAAACTACAGTCTCCTGAAATCACAACATATATTTTTTCTTCCGACCTTCATGATACTTTCAAGTAATGAGCAGTACACCAGTCAAACTTGGATGCCCAAGTTTCGTTCTCCTAGGTCGAAGCATTCCTTTGCAGGAACAGTTTGAATTTTTAGGTTTCACTGCGTTTTCTCCTATATTGACAGATGCAGTTAGAATTCTAAATCAAACACGGTTTGTGCTAGCTTCTTGAAACTTGACACAATACAATAGTTCTACGTTCTATCTCTACGGTTTGTTTCCTCTTGGTGTAGCCTTAAGCAGAGACTGGCGAATAACTCACTCAATGAAAGGCATTGTTAGGCTGCCAAAAAACTACAGTCTCCTGAAATCACAACATATATTTTTTCTTCCGACCTTCATGATACTTTCAAGTAATGAGCAGTACACCAGTCAAACTTGGATGCCCAAGTTTCGTTCTCCTAGGTCGAAGCATTCGTTTGCAGGAACAGTTTGAATTTTTAGGTTTCACTGCGTTTTCTCCTATATTGACAGATGCAGTTAGAACTCTAAATCAAACACGGTTTGTGCTAGCTTCTTGAAACTTGACACAATACAATAGTTCTACGTTCAATCTCTAAGGTTTGTTTCCTCTTGATGTAGCCTTAAGCAGAGACTGGCGAATAACTCACTCAATGAAAGGCGTTGTTAGGCTGCCAAAAAACTACAGTCTCCTGAAATCACAACATATATTTTTTCTTCCGACCTTCATGATACTTTCAAGTAATGAGCAGTACACCAGTCAAACTTGGATGCCCAAGTTTCGTTCTCCTAGGTCGAAGCATTCGTTTGCAGGAACAGTTTGAATTTTTAGGTTTCACTGCGTTTTCTCCTATATTGACAGATGCAGTTAGAACTCTAAATCAAACACGGTTTGTGCTAGCTTCTTGAAACTTGACACAATACAATAGTTCTACGTTCTATCTCTAAGGTTTGTTTCCTCTTGATGTAGCCTTAAGCAGAGACTGGCGAATATCTCACTCAATGAAAGGCGTTGTTAGGCTGCCAAAAAACTACAGTCTCCTGAAATGACAACATATATTTTTTCTTCCGAACTTCATGATACTTTCAAGTAATGAGCAGTACACCAGTCAAACTTGGATGCCCAAGTTTCGTTCTCCTAGGTCGAAGCATTCGTTTGCAGGAACAGTTTGAATTTTTAGGTTTCACTGCGTTTTCTCCTATATTGACAGATGCAGTTAGAACTCTAAATCAAACACGGTTTGTGCTAGCTTCTTGAAACTTGACACAATACAATAGTTCTACGTTCTATCTCTAAGGTTTGTTTCCTCTTGATGTAGCCTTAAGCAGAGACTGGCGAATAACTCACTCAATGAAAGGCGTTGTTAGGCTGCCAAAAAACTACAGTCTCCTGAAATCACAACATATATTTTTTCTTCCGACCTTCACGATACTTTCAAGTAAAGAGCAGTACACCAGTCAAACTTGGATGCCCAAGTTTCGTTCTCCTAGGTCGAAGCATTCGTTTGCAGGAACAGTTTGAATTTTTAGGTTTCACTGCGTTTTCTCCTATATTGACAGATGCAGTTAGAACTCTAAATCAAACACGGTTTGTGCTAGCTTCTTGAAACTTGACACAATACAATAGTTCTACGTTCTATCTCTAAGGTTTGTTTCCTCTTGATGTAGCCTTAAGCAGACACTGGCGAATAACTCACTCAATAAAAGGCGTTGTTAGGCTGCCAAAAAACTACAGTCTCGTGAAATCACAACATATATTTTTTCTTCCGACCTTCATGATACTTTCAAGTAATGAGCAGTACACCAGTCAAACTTGGAAGCCCAACTTTCGTTCTCCTAGGTCGAAGCATTCGTTTGCAGGAACAGTTTGAATTTTTAGGTTTCACTGCGTTTTCTCCTATATTGACAGATGCAGTTAGAACTCTAAATCAAACACGGTTTGTGCTAGCTTCTTGAAACTTGACACAATACAATAGTTCTATGTTCTATCTCTAAGGTTTGTTTCCTCTTGATGTAGCCTTAAGCAGAGACTGGCGAATAACTCACTCAATGAAAGGCGTTGTTAGGCTGCCAAAAAACTACAGTCTCCTGAAATCACAACATATATTTTTTCTTCCGACCTTCATGATACTTTCAAGTAATGAGCAGTACACCAGTCAAACTTGGATGCCCAAGTTTCGTTCTCCTAGGTCGAAGCATTCGTTTGCAGGAACAGTTTGAATTTTTAGGTTTCACTGCGTTTTCTCCTATATTGACAGATGCGGTTAGAACTCTAAATCAAACACGGTTTGTGCTAGCTTCTTGAAACTTGACACAATACAATAGTTCTACGTTCTATCTCTAAGGTTTGTTTCCTCTTGATGTAGCCTTAAGCAGAGACTGGCGAATAACTCACTCAATGAAAGGCGTTGTTAGGCTGCCAAAAAACTACAGTCTCCTGAAATCACAACATATATTTTTTCTTCCGACCTTCATGATACTTTCAAGTAATGAGCAGTACACCAGTCAAACTTGGATGCCCAAGTTTCGTTCTCCTAGGTCGAAGCATTCGTTTGCAGGAACAGTTTGAATTTTTAGGTTTCACTGCGTTTTCTCCTATATTGACAGATGCAGTTAGAACTCTAAATCAAACACGGTTTGTGCTAGCTTCTTGAAACTTGACACAATAAAATAGTTCTACGTTCTATCTCTAAGGTTTGTTTCCTCTTGGTGTAGCCTTAAGCAGAGACTGGCGAATAACTCACTCAATGAAAGGCGTTGTTAGGCTGCCAAAAAACTACAGTCTCCTGAAATCACAACATATATTTTTTCTTCCGACCTTCACGATACTTTCAAGTAAAGAGCAGTACACCAGTCAAACTTGGATGCCCAAGTTTCGTTCTCCTAGGTCGAAGCATTCGTTTGCAGGAACAGTTTGAATTTTTAGGTTTCACTGCGTTTTCTCCTATATTGACAGATGAAGTTAGAACTCTAAATCAAACACGGTTTGTGCTAGCTTCTTGAAACTTGACACAATACAATAGTTCTACGTTCTATCTCTAAGGTTTGTTTCCTCTTGATGTAGCCTTAAGCAGACACTGGCGAATAACTCACTCAATGAAAGGCGTTGTTAGGCTGCCAAAAAACTACAGTCTCCTGAAATCACAACATATATTTTTTCTTCCGACCTTCATGATACGTTCAAGTAATGAGCAGTACACCAGTCAAACTTAGAAGCCCAACTTTCGTTCTCCTAGGTCGAAGCATTCGTTTGCAGGAACAGTTTGAATTTTTAGGTTTCACTGCGTTTTCTCCTATATTGACAGATGCAGTTAGAACTCTAAATCAAACACGGTTTGTGCTAGCTTCTTGAAACTTGACACAATACAATAGTTCTATGTTCTATCTCTAAGGTTTGTTTCCTCTTGGTGTAGCCTTAAGCAGAGACTGGCGAATAACTCACTCAATGAAAGGCGTTGTTAGGCTGCCAAAAAACTACAGTCTCCTGAAATCACAACATATATTTTTTCTTCCGACCTTCACGATACTTTCAAGTAAAGAGCAGTACACCAGTCAAACTTGGATGCCCAAGTTTCGTTCTCCTAGTTCGAAGCATTCGTTTGCAGGAACAGTTTGAATTTTTAGGTTTCACTGCGTTTTCTCCTATATTGACAGATGAAGTTAGAACTCTAAATCAAACACGGTTTGTGCTAGCTTCTTGAAACTTGACACAATACAATAGTTCTACGTTCTATCTCTAAGGTTGGTTTCCTCTTGATGTAGCCTTAAGCAGAGACTGGCGAATAACTCACTCAATGAAATGCGTTGTTAGGCTGCCAAAAAACTACAGTCTCCTGAAATCACAACATATATTTTTTCTTCCGACCTTCACGATACTTTCAAGTAAAGAGCAGTACACCAGTCAAACTTGGATGCCCAAGTTTCGTTCTCCTAGGTCGAAGCATTCGTTTGCAGGAACAGTTTGAATTTTTAGGTTTCACTGCGTTTTCTCCTATATTGACAGATGAAGTTAGAACTCTAAATCAAACACGGTTTGTGCTAGCTTCTTGAAACTTGACACAATACAATAGTTCTACGTTCTATCTCTAAGGTTTGTTTCCTCTTGATGTAGCCTTAAGCAGACACTGGCGAATAACTCACTCAATGAAAGGCGTTGTTAGGCTGCCAAAAAACTACAGTCTCCTGAAATCACAACATATATTTTTTCTTCCGACCTTCATGATACGTTCAAGTAATGAGCAGTACACCAGTCAAACTTAGAAGCCCAACTTTCGTTCTCCTAGGTCGAAGCATTCGTTTGCAGGAACAGTTTGAATTTTTAGGTTTCACTGCGTTTTCTCCTATATTGACAGATGCAGTTAGAACTCTAAATCAAACACGGTTTGTGCTAGCTTCTTGAAACTTGACACAATACAATAGTTCTATGTTCTATCTCTAAGGTTTGTTTCCTCTTGGTGTAGCCTTAAGCAGAGACTGGCGAATAACTCACTCAATGAAAGGCGTTGTTAGGCTGCCAAAAAACTACAGTCTCCTGAAATCACAACATATATTTTTTCTTCCGACCTTCACGATACTTTCAAGTAAAGAGCAGTACACCAGTCAAACTTGGATGCCCAAGTTTCGTTCTCCTAGTTCGAAGCATTCGTTTGCAGGAACAGTTTGAATTTTTAGATTTCACTGCGTTTTCTCCTATATTGACAGATGAAGTTAGAACTCTAAATCAAACACGGTTTGTGCTAGCTTCTTGAAACTTGACACAATACAATAGTTCTACGTTCTATCTCTAAGGTTGGTTTCCTCTTGATGTAGCCTTAAGCAGAGACTGGCGAATAACTCACTCAATGAAAGGCGTTGTTAGGCTGCCAAAAAACTACAGTCTCCTGAAATCACAACATATATTTTTTCTTCCGACCTTCATGATACTTTCAAGTAATGAGCAGTACACCAGTCAAACTTGGATGCCCAAGTTTCGTTCTCCTAGGTCGAAGCATTCCTTTGCAGGAACAGTTTGAATTCTTAGGTTTCACTGCGTTTTCTCCTATATTGACAGATGCAGTTAGAACTCTAAATCAAACACGGTTTGTGCTAGCTTCTTGAAACTTGACACAATACAATAGTTCTACGTTCTATCTCTACGGTTTGATTCCTCTTGATGTAGCCTTAAGCAGAGACTGGCGAATAACTCACTCAATGAAAGGCATTGTTAGGCTGCCAAAAAACTACAGTCTCCTGAAATCACAACATATATTTTTTCTTCCGACCTTCATGATACTTTCAAGTAATGAGCAGTACACCAGTCAAACTTGGATGCCCAAGTTTCGTTCTCCTAGGTCGAAGCATTCGTTTGCAGGAACAGTTTGAATTTTTAGGTTTCACTGCGTTTTCTCCTATATTGACAGATGCAGTTAGAACTCTAAATCAAACACGGTTTGTGCTAGCTTCTTGAAACTTGACACAATACAATAGTTCTACGTTCAATCTCTAAGGTTTGTTTCCTCTTGATGTAGCCTTAAGCAGAGACTGGCGAATAACTCACTCAATGAAAGGCGTTGTTAGGCTGCCAAAAAACTACAGTCTCCTGAAATCACAACATATATTTTTTCTTCCGACCTTCATGATACTTTCAAGTAATGAGCAGTACACCAGTCAAACTTGGATGCCCAAGTTTCGTTCTCCTAGGTCGAAGCATTCGTTTGCAGGAACAGTTTGAATTTTTAGGTTTCACTGCGTTTTCTCCTATATTGACAGATGCAGTTAGAACTCTAAATCAAACACGGTTTGTGCTAGCTTCTTGAAACTTGACACAATACAATAGTTCTACGTTCTATCTCTAAGGTTTGTTTCCTCTTGATGTAGCCTTAAGCAGAGACTGGCGAATATCTCACTCAATGAAAGGCGTTGTTAGGCTGCCAAAAAACTACAGTCTCCTGAAATGACAACATATATTTTTTCTTCCGAACTTCATGATACTTTCAAGTAATGAGCAGTACACCAGTCAAACTTGGATGCCCAAGTTTCGTTCTCCTAGGTCGAAGCATTCGTTTGCAGGAACAGTTTGAATTTTTAGGTTTCACTGCGTTTTCTCCTATATTGACAGATGCAGTTAGAACTCTAAATCAAACACGGTTTGTGCTAGCTTCTTGAAACTTGACACAATACAATAGTTCTACGTTCTATCTCTAAGGTTTGTTTCCTCTTGATGTAGCCTTAAGCAGAGACTGGCGAATAACTCACTCAATGAAAGGCGTTGTTAGGCTGCCAAAAAACTACAGTCTCCTGAAATCACAACATATATTTTTTCTTCCGACCTTCACGATACTTTCAAGTAAAGAGCAGTACACCAGTCAAACTTGGATGCCCAAGTTTCGTTCTCCTAGGTCGAAGCATTCGTTTGCAGGAACAGTTTGAATTTTTAGGTTTCACTGCGTTTTCTCCTATATTGACAGATGCAGTTAGAACTCTAAATCAAACACGGTTTGTGCTAGCTTCTTGAAACTTGACACAATACAATAGTTCTACGTTCTATCTCTAAGGTTTGTTTCCTCTTGATGTAGCCTTAAGCAGACACTGGCGAATAACTCACTCAATAAAAGGCGTTGTTAGGCTGCCAAAAAACTACAGTCTCGTGAAATCACAACATATATTTTTTCTTCCGACCTTCATGATACTTTCAAGTAATGAGCAGTACACCAGTCAAACTTGGAAGCCCAACTTTCGTTCTCCTAGGTCGAAGCATTCGTTTGCAGGAACAGTTTGAATTTTTAGGTTTCACTGCGTTTTCTCCTATATTGACAGATGCAGTTAGAACTCTAAATCAAACACGGTTTGTGTTAGCTTCTTGAAACTTGACACAATACAATAGTTCTATGTTCTATCTCTAAGGTTTGTTTCCTCTTGATGTAGCCTTAAGCAGAGACTGGCGAATAACTCACTCAATGAAAGGCGTTGTTAGGCTGCCAAAAAACTACAGTCTCCTGAAATCACAACATATATTTTTTCTTCCGACCTTCATGATACTTTCAAGTAATGAGCAGTACACCAGTCAAACTTGGATGCCCAAGTTTCGTTCTCCTAGGTCGAAGCATTCGTTTGCAGGAACAGTTTGAATTTTTAGGTTTCACTGCGTTTTCTCCTATATTGACAGATGCGGTTAGAACTCTAAATCAAACACGGTTTGTGCTAGCTTCTTGAAACTTGACACAATACAATAGTTCTACGTTCTATCTCTAAGGTTTGTTTCCTCTTGATGTAGCCTTAAGCAGAGACTGGCGAATAACTCACTCAATGAAAGGCGTTGTTAGGCTGCCAAAAAACTACAGTCTCCTGAAATCACA
This sequence comes from Callospermophilus lateralis, assembly GCF_048772815.1. Lineage (NCBI taxonomy): Eukaryota > Metazoa > Chordata > Mammalia > Rodentia > Sciuridae > Callospermophilus > Callospermophilus lateralis. The sequence goes on along the minus strand of NW_027514846.1, from coordinate 30,529 downwards.
ACATATATTTTTTCTTCCGACCTTCATGATACTTTCAAGTAATGAGCAGTACACCAGTCAAACTTGGATGCCCAAGTTTCGTTCTCCTAGGTCGAAGCATTCGTTTGCAGGAACAGTTTGAATTTTTAGGTTTCACTGCGTTTTCTCCTATATTGACAGATGCAGTAAGAACTCTAAATCAAACACGGTTTGTGCTAGCTTCTTGAAACTTGACACAATACAATAGTTCTACGTTCTATCTCTAAGGTTTGTTTCCTCTTGGTGTAGCCTTAAGCAGAGACTGGCGAATAACTCACTCAATGAAAGGCGTTGTTACGCTGCCAAAAAACTACAGTCTCCTGAAATCACAACATATATTTTTTCTTCCGACCTTCACGATACTTTCAAGTAAAGAGCAGTACACCAGTCAAACTTGGATGCCCAAGTTTTGTTCTCCTAGGTCGAAGCATTCGTTTGCAGGAACAGTTTGAATTTTTAGGTTTCACTGCGTTTTCTCCTATATTGACAGATGAAGTTAGAACTCTAAATCAAACACGGTTTGTGCTAGCTTCTTGAAACTTGACACAATACAATAGTTCTACGTTCTATCTCTAAGGTTTGTTTCCTCTTGATGTAGCCTGAAGCAGACACTGGCGAATAACTCACTCAATAAAAGGCGTTGTTAGGCTGCCAAAAAACTACAGTCTCCTGAAATCACAACATATATTTTTTCTTCCGACCTTCATGATACTTTCAAGTAATGAGCAGTACACCAGTCAAACTTGGATGCCCAAGTTTCGTTCTCCTAGGTCGAAGCATTCGTTTGCAGGAACAGTTTGAATTTTTAGGTTTCACTGCGTTTTCTCCTATATTGACAGATGCGGTTAGAACTCTAAATCAAACACGGTTTGTGCTAGCTTCTTGAAACTTGACACAATACAATAGTTCTACATTCTATCTCTAAGGTTTGTTTCCTCTTGATGTAGCCTTAAGCAGAGACTGGCGAATAACTCACTCAATGAAAGGCGTTGTTAGGCTGCCAAAAAACTACAGTCTCCTGAAATCACAACATATATTTTTTCTTCCGACCTTCATGATACTTTCAAGTAATGAGCAGTACACCAGTCAAACTTGGATGCCCAAGTTTCGTTCTCCTAGGTCGAAGCATTCGTTTGCAGGAACAGTTTGAATTTTTAGGTTTCACTGCGTTTTCTCCTATATTGACAGATGCAGTTAGAACTCTAAATCAAACACGGTTTGTGCTAGCTTCTTGAAACTTGACACAATACAATAGTTCTACGTTCTATCTCTAAGGTTTGTTTCCTCTTGGTGTAGCCTTAAGCAGAGACTGGCGAATAACTCACTCAATGAAAGGCGTTGTTAGGCTGCCAAAAAACTACAGTCTCCTGAAATCACAACATATATTTTTTCTTCCGACCTTCACGATACTTTCAAGTAAAGAGCAGTACACCAGTCAAACTTGGATGCCCAAGTTTCGTTCTCCTAGGTCGAAGCATTCGTTTGCAGGAACAGTTTGAATTTTTAGGTTTCACTGCGTTTTCTCCTATATTGACAGATGAAGTTAGAACTCTAAATCAAACACGGTTTGTGCTAGCTTCTTGAAACTTGACACAATACAATAGTTCTACGTTCTATCTCTAAGGTTTGTTTCCTCTTGATGTAGCCTTAAGCAGACACTGGCGAATAACTCACTCAATGAAAGGCGTTGTTAGGCTGCCAAAAAACTACAGTCTCCTGAAATCACAACATATATTTTTTCTTCCGACCTTCATGATACTTTCAAGTAATGAGCAGTACACCAGTCAAACTTAGAAGCCCAACTTTCGTTCTCCTAGGTCGAAGCATTCGTTTGCAGGAACAGTTTGAATTTTTAGGTTTCACTGCGTTTTCTCCTATATTGACAGATGCAGTTAGAACTCTAAATCAAACACGGTTTGTGCTAGCTTCTTGAAACTTGACACAATACAATAGTTCTATGTTCTATCTCTAAGGTTTGTTTCCTCTTGGTGTAGCCTTAAGCAGAGACTGGCGAATAACTCACTCAATGAAAGGCGTTGTTAGGCTGCCAAAAAACTACAGTCTCCTGAAATCACAACATATATTTTTTCTTCCGACCTTCACGATACTTTCAAGTAAAGAGCAGTACACCAGTCAAACTTGGATGCCCAAGTTTCGTTCTCCTAGCTCGAAGCATTCGTTTGCAGGAACAGTTTGAATTTTTAGGTTTCACTGCGTTTTCTCCTATATTGACAGATGAAGTTAGAACTCTAAATCAAACACGGTTTGTGCTAGCTTCTTGAAACTTGACACAATACAATAGTTCTACGTTCTATCTCTAAGGTTGGTTTCCTCTTGATGTAGCCTTAAGCAGAGACTGGCGAATAACTCACTCAATGAAAGGCGTTGTTAGGCTGCCAAAAAACTACAGTCTCCTGAAATCACAACATATATTTTTTCTTCCGACCTTCATGATACTTTCAAGTAATGAGCAGTACACCAGTCAAACTTGGATGCCCAAGTTTCGTTCTCCTAGGTCGAAGCATTCCTTTGCAGGAACAGTTTGAATTCTTAGGTTTCACTGCGTTTTCTCCTATATTGACAGATGCAGTTAGAACTCTAAATCAAACACGGTTTGTGCTAGCTTCTTGAAACTTGACACAATACAATAGTTCTACGTTCTATCTCTACGGTTTGTTTCCTCTTGATGTAGCCTTAAGCAGAGACTGGCGAATAACTCACTCAATGAAAATCATTGTTAGGCTGCCAAAAAACTACAGTCTCCTGAAATCACAACATATATTTTTTCTTCCGACCTTCATGATACTTTCAAGTAATGAGCAGTACACCAGTCAAACTTGGATGCCCAAGTTTCGTTCTCCTAGGTCGAAGCATTCGTTTGCAGGAACAGTTTGAATTTTTAGGTTTCACTGCGTTTTCTCCTATATTGACAGATGCAGTTAGAACTCTAAATCAAACACGGTTTGTGCTAGCTTCTTGAAACTTGACACAATACAATAGTTCTACGTTCAATCTCTAAGGTTTGTTTCCTCTTGATGTAGCCTTAAGCAGAGACTGGCGAATAACTCACTCAATGAAAGGCGTTGTTAGGCTGCCAAAAAACTACAGTCTCCTGAAATCACAACATATATTTTTTCTTCCGAACTTCATGATACTTTCAAGTAATGAGCAGTACACCAGTCAAACTTGGATGCCCAAGTTTCGTTCTCCTAGGTCGAAGCATTCGTTTGCAGGAACAGTTTGAATTTTTAGGTTTCACTGCGTTTTCTCCTATATTGACAGATGCAGTTAGAACTCTAAATCAAACACGGTTTGTGCTAGCTTCTTGAAACTTGACACAATACAATAGTTCTACGTTCTATCTCTAAGGTTTGTTTCCTCTTGATGTAGCCTTAAGCAGAGACTGGCGAATATCTCACTCAATGAAAGGCGTTGTTAGGCTGCCAAAAAACTACAGTCTCCTGAAATGACAACATATATTTTTTCTTCCGAACTTCATGATACTTTCAAGTAATGAGCAGTACACCAGTCAAACTTGGATGCCCAAGTTTCGTTCTCCTAGGTCGAAGCATTCGTTTGCAGGAACAGTTTGAATTTTTAGGTTTCACTGCGTTTTCTCCTATATTGACAGATGCAGTTAGAACTCTAAATCAAACACGGTTTGTGCTAGCTTCTTGAAACTTGACACAATACAATAGTTCTACGTTCTATCTCTAAGGTTTGTTTCCTCTTGGTGTAGCCTTAAGCAGAGACTGGCGAATAACTCAATCAATGAAAGGCGTTGTTAGGCTGCCAAAAAACTACAGTCTCCTGAAATCACAACATATATTTTTTCTTCCGACCTTCACGATACTTTCAAGTAAAGAGCAGTACACCAGTCAAACTTGGATGCCCAAGTTTCGTTCTCCTAGGTCGAAGCATTCGTTTGCAGGAACAGTTTGAATTTTTAGGTTTCACTGCGTTTTCTCCTATATTGACAGATGAAGTTAGAACTCTAAATCAAACACGGTTTGTGCTAGCTTCTTGAAACTTGACACAATACAATAGTTCTACGTTCTATCTCTAAGGTTTGTTTCCTCTTGATGTAGCCTGAAGCAGACACTGGCGAATAACTCACTCAATAAAAGGCGTTGTTAGGCTGCCAAAAAACTACAGTCTCCTGAAATCACAACATATATTTTTTCTTCCGACCTTCATGATACTTTCAAGTAATGAGCAGTACACCAGTCAAACTTGGAAGCCCAACTTTCGTTCTCCTAGGTCGAAGCATTCGTTTGCAGGAACAGTTTGAATTTTTAGGTTTCACTGCGTTTTCTCCTATATTGACAGATGCAGTTAGAACTCTAAATCAAACACGGTTTGTGCTAGCTTCTTGAAACTTGACACAATACAATAGTTCTACGTTCTATCTCTAAGGTTTGTTTCCTCTTGATGTAGCCTTAAGCAGAGACTGGCGAATAACTCACTCAATGAAAGGCGTTGTTAGGCTGCCAAAAAACTACAGTCTCCTGAAATCACAACATATATTTTTTCTTCCGACCTTCATGATACTTTCAAGTAATGAGCAGTACACCAGTCAAACTTGGATGCCCAAGTTTCGTTCTCCTAGGTCGAAGCATTCGTTTGCAGGAACAGTTTGAATTTTTAGGTTTCACTGCGTTTTCTCCTATATTGACAGATGCAGTTAGAACTCTAAATCAAACACGGTTTGTGCTAGCTTCTTGAAACTTGACACAATACAATAGTTCTACGTTCTATCTCTACGGTTTGGTACCTCTTGATGTAGCCTTAAGCAGAGACTGGCGAATAACTCACTCAATGAAAGGCGTTGTTAGGCTGCCAAAAAACTACAGTCTCCTGAAATCACAACATATATTTTTTCTTCCGACCTTCACGATACTTTCAAGTAAAGAGCAGTACACCAGTCAAACTTGGATGCCCAAGTTTCGTTCTCCTAGGTCGAAGCATTCGTTTGCAGGAATAGTTTGAATTTTTAGGTTTCACTGCGTTTTCTCCTATATTGACAGATGAAGTTAGAACTCTAAATCAAACACGGATTGTGCTAGCTTCTTTAAACTTGACACAATACAATAGTTCTACGTTCTATCTCTAAGGTTTGTTTCCTCTTGATGTAGCCTTAAGCACACACTGGCGAATAACTCACTCAATAAAAGGCGTTGTTAGGCTGCCAAAAAAACTACAGTCTCGTGAAATCACAACATATATTTTTTCTTCCGACCTTCATGATACTTTCATGTAATGAGCAGTACACCAGTCAAACTTGGAAGCCCAACTTTCGTTCTCCTAGGTCGAAGCATTCCTTTGCAGGAACAGTTTGAATTCTTAGGTTTCACTGCGTTTTCTCCTATATTGACAGATGCAGTTAGAACTCTAAATCAAACACGGTTTGTGCTAGCTTCTTGAAACTTGACACAATACAATAGTTCTATGTTCTATCTCTAAGGTTTGTTTCCTCTTGATGTAGCCTTAAGCAGAGACTGGCGAATAACTCACTCAATGAAAGGCGTTGTTAGGCTGCCAAAAAACTACAGTCTCCTGAAATCACAACATATATTTTTTCTTCCGACCTTCATGATACTTTCAAGTAATGAGCAGTACACCAGTCAAACTTGGATGCCCAAGTTTCGTTCTCCTAGGTCGAAGCATTCGTTTGCAGGAACAGTTTGAATTTTTAGGTTTCACTGCGTTTTCTCCTATATTGACAGATGCAGTTAGAACTCTAAATCAAACACGGTTTGTGCTAGCTTCTTGAAACTTGACACAATACAATAGTTCTACGTTCTATCTCTAAGGTTTGTTTCCTCTTGATGTAGCCTTAAGCAGAGACTGGCGAATAACTCACTCAATGAAAGGCGTTGTTAGGCTGCCAAAAAACTACAGTCTCCTGAAATTACAACATATATTTTTTCTTCCGACCTTCATGATACTTTCAAGTAATGAGCAGTACACCAGTCAAACTTGGATGCCCAAGTTTCGTTCTCCTAGGTCGAAGCATTCGTTTGCAGGAACAGTTTGAATTTTTAGGTTTCACTGCGTTTTCTCCTATATTGACAGATGCAGTTAGAACTCTAAATCAAACACGGTTTGTGCTAGCTTCTTGAAACTTGACACAATACAATAGTTCTACGTTCTATCTCTAAGGTTTGTTTCCTCTTGGTGTAGCCTTAAGCAGAGACTGGCGAATAACTCACTCAATGAAAGGCGTTGTTAGGCTGCCAAAAAACTACAGTCTCCTGAAATCACAACATATATTTTTTCTTCCGAACTTCATGATACTTTCAAGTAATGAGCAGTACACCAGTCAAACTTGGATGCCCAAGTTTCGTTCTCCTAGGTCGAAGCATTCGTTTGCAGGAACAGTTTGAATTTTTAGGTTTCACTGCGTTTTCTCCTATATTGACAGATGCAGTTAGAACTCTAAATCAAACACGGTTTGTGCTAGCTTCTTGAAACTTGACACAATACAATAGTTCTACGTTCTATCTCTAAGGTTTGTTTCCTCTTGATGTAGCCTTAAGCAGAGACTGGCGAATATCTCACTCAATGAAAGGCGTTGTTAGGCTGCCAAAAAACTACAGTCTCCTGAAATCACAACATATATTTTTTCTTCCGAACTTCATGATACTTTCAAGTAATGAGCAGTACACCAGTCAAACTTGGATGCCCAAGTTTCGTTCTCCTAGGTCAAAGCATTCGTTTGCAGGAACAGTTTGAATTTTTAGGTTTCACTGCGTTTTCTCCTATATTGACAGATGCAGTTAGAACTCTAAATCAAACACGGTTTGTGCTAGCTTCTTGAAACTTGACACAATACAATAGTTCTATGTTCTATCTCTAAGGTTTGTTTCCTCTTGGTGTAGCCTTAAGCAGAGACTGGCGAATAACTCACTCAATGAAAGGTGTTGTTAGGCTGCCAAAAAACTACAGTCTCCTGAAATCACAACATATATTTTTTCTTCCGACCTTCACGATACTTTCAAGTAAAGAGCAGTACACCAGTCAAACTTGGATGCCCAAGTTTCGTTCTCCTAGTTCGAAGCATTCGTTTGCAGGAACAGTTTGAATTTTTAGGTTTCACTGCGTTTTCTCCTATATTGACAGATGAAGTTAGAACTCTAAATCAAACACGGTTTGTGCTAGCTTCTTGAAACTTGACACAATACAATAGTTCTACGTTCTATCTCTAAGGTTGGTTTCCTCTTGATGTAGCCTAAAGCAGAGACTGGCGAATAACTCACTCAATGAAAGGCGTTGTTAGGCTGCCAAGAAACTACAGTCTCCTGAAATCACAACATATATTTTTTCTTCCGACCTTCATGATACTTTCAAGTAATGAGCAGTACACCAGTCAAACTTGGATGCCCAAGTTTCGTTCTCCTCGGTCGAAGCATTCCTTTGCAGGAACAGTTTGAATTCTTAGGTTTCACTGCGTTTTCTCCTATATTGACAGATGCAGTTAGAACTCTAAATCAAACACGGTTTGTGCTAGCTTCTTGAAACTTGACACAATACAATAGTTCTACGTTCTATCTCTACGGTTTGTTTCCTCTTGATGTAGCCTTAAGCAGAGACTGGCGAATAACTCACTCAATGAAAGGCGTTGTTAGGCTGCCAAAAAACTACAGTCTCCTGAAATCACAACATATATTTTTTCTTCCGACCTTCATGATACTTTCAAGTAATGAGCAGTACACCAGTCAAACTTGGATGCCCAAGTTTCGTTCTCCTAGGTCGAAGCATTCGTTTGCAGGAACAGTTTGAATTTTTAGGTTTCACTGCGTTTTCTCCTATATTGACAGATGCAGTTAGAACTCTAAATCAAACACGGTTTGTGCTAGCTTCTTGAAACTTGACACAATACAATAGTTCTACGTTCTATCTCTAAGGTTTGTTTCCTCTTGATGTAGCCTTAAGCAGAGACTGGCGAATAACTCACTCAATGAAAGGCGTTGTTAGGCTGCCAAAAAACTACAGTCTCCTGAAATCACAACATATATTTTTTCTTCCGACCTTCACGATACTTTCAAGTAAAGAGCAGTACACCAGTCAAACTTGGATGCCCAAGTTTCGTTCTCCTAGGTCGAAGCATTCGTTTGCAGGAACAGTTTGAATTTTTAGGTTTCACTGCGTTTTCTCCTATATTGACAGATGAAGTTAGAACTCTAAATCAAACACGGTTTGTGCTAGCTTCTTGAAACTTGACACAATACAATAGTTCTACGTTCTATCTCTAAGGTTTGTTTCCTCTTGATGTAGCCTTAAGCAGACACTGGCGAATAACTCACTCAATAAAAGGCGTTGTTAGGCTGCCAAAAAACTACAGTCTCGTGAAATCACAACATATATTTTTTCTTCCGACCTTCATGATACTTTCAAGTAATGAGCAGTACACCAGTCAAACTTGGAAGCCCAACTTTCGTTCTCCTAGGTCGAAGCATTCGTTTGCAGGAACAGTTTGAATTTTTAGGTTTCACTGCGTTTTCTCCTATATTGACAGATGCAGTTAGAACTCTAAATCAAACACGGTTTGTGCTAGCTTCTTGAAACTTGACACAATACAATAGTTCTATGTTCTATCTCTAAGGTTTGTTTCCTCTTGATGTAGCCTTAAGCAGAGACTGGCGAATAACTCACTCAATGAAAGGCGTTGTTAGGCTGCCAAAAAACTACAGTCTCCTGAAATCACAACATATATTTTTTCTTCCGACCTTCATGATACTTTCAAGTAATGAGCAGTACACCAGTCAAACTTGGATGCCCAAGTTTCGTTCTCCTAGGTCGAAGCATTCGTTTGCAGGAACAGTTTGAATTTTTAGGTTTCACTGCGTTTTCTCCTATATTGACAGATGTGGTTAGAACTCTAAATCAAACACGGTTTGTGCTAGCTTCTTGAAACTTGACACAATACAATAGTTCTACGTTCTATCTCTAAGGTTTGTTTCCTCTTGATGTAGCCTTAAGCAGAGACTGGCGAATAACTCACTCAATGAAAGGCGTTGTTAGGCTGCCAAAAAACTACAGTCTCCTGAAATCACAACATATATTTTTTCTTCCGACCTTCATGATACTTTCAAGTAATGAGCAGTACACCAGTCAAACTTGGATGCCCAAGTTTCGTTCTCCTAGGTCGAAGCATTCGTTTGCAGGAACAGTTTGAATTTTTAGGTTTCACTGCGTTTTCTCCTATATTGACAGATGCAGTTAGAACTCTAAATCAAACACGGTTTGTGCTAGCTTCTTGAAACTTGACACAATACAATAGTTCTACGTTCTATCTCTAAGGTTTGTTTCCTCTTGGTGTAGCCTTAAGCAGAGACTGGCGAATAACTCAATCAATGAAAGGCGTTGTTAGGCTGCCAAAAAACTACAGTCTCCTGAAATCACAACATATATTTTTTCTTCCGACCTTCACGATACTTTCAAGTAAAGAGCAGTACACCAGTCAAACTTGGATGCCCAAGTTTCGTTCTCCTAGGTCGAAGCATTCGTTTGCAGGAACAGTTTGAATTTTTAGGTTTCACTGCGTTTTCTCCTATATTGACAGATGAAGTTAGAACTCTAAATCAAACACGGTTTGTGCTAGCTTCTTGAAACTTGACACAATACAATAGTTCTACGTTCTATCTCTAAGGTTTGTTTCCTCTTGATGTAGCCTGAAGCAGACACTGGCGAATAACTCACTCAATAAAAGGCGTTGTTAGGCTGCCAAAAAACTACAGTCTCCTGAAATCACAACATATATTTTTTCTTCCGACCTTCATGATACTTTCAAGTAATGAGCAGTACACCAGTCAAACTTGGAAGCCCAACTTTCGTTCTCCTAGGTCGAAGCATTCGTTTGCAGGAACAGTTTGAATTTTTAGGTTTCACTGCGTTTTCTCCTATATTGACAGATGCAGTTAGAACTCTAAATCAAACACGGTTTGTGCTAGCTTCTTGAAACTTGACACAATACAATAGTTCTACGTTCTATCTCTAAGGTTTGTTTCCTCTTGATGTAGCCTTAAGCAGAGACTGGCGAATAACTCACTCAATGAAAGGCGTTGTTAGGCTGCCAAAAAACTACAGTCTCCTGAAATCACAACATATATTTTTTCTTCCGACCTTCATGATACTTTCAAGTAATGAGCAGTACACCAGTCAAACTTGGATGCCCAAGTTTCGTTCTCCTAGGTCGAAGCATTCGTTTGCAGGAACAGTTTGAATTTTTAGGTTTCACTGCGTTTTCTCCTATATTGACAGATGCAGTTAGAACTCTAAATCAAACACGGTTTGTGCTAGCTTCTTGAAACTTGACACAATACAATAGTTCTACGTTCTATCTCTACGGTTTGGTACCTCTTGATGTAGCCTTAAGCAGAGACTGGCGAATAACTCACTCAATGAAAGGCGTTGTTAGGCTGCCAAAAAACTACAGTCTCCTGAAATCACAACATATATTTTTTCTTCCGACCTTCACGATACTTTCAAGTAAAGAGCAGTACACCAGTCAAACTTGGATGCCCAAGTTTCGTTCTCCTAGGTCGAAGCATTCGTTTGCAGGAATAGTTTGAATTTTTAGGTTTCACTGCGTTTTCTCCTATATTGACAGATGAAGTTAGAACTCTAAATCAAACACGGATTGTGCTAGCTTCTTTAAACTTGACACAATACAATAGTTCTACGTTCTATCTCTAAGGTTTGTTTCCTCTTGATGTAGCCTTAAGCACACACTGGCGAATAACTCACTCAATAAAAGGCGTTGTTAGGCTGCCAAAAAAACTACAGTCTCGTGAAATCACAACATATATTTTTTCTTCCGACCTTCATGATACTTTCAAGTAATGAGCAGTACACCAGTCAAACTTGGATGCCCAAGTTTCGTTCTCCTAGGTCGAAGCATTCGTTTGCAGGAACAGTTTGAATTTTTAGGTTTCACTGCGTTTTCTCCTATATTGACAGATGCAGTTAGAACTCTAAATCAAACACGGTTTGTGCTAGCTTCTTGAAACTTGACACAATACAATAGTTCTACGTTCTATCTCTAAGGTTTGTTTCCTCTTGGTGTAGCCTTAAGCAGAGACTGGCGAATAACTCACTCAATGAAAGGCGTTGTTAGGCTGCCAAAAAACTACAGTCTCCTGAAATCACAACATATATTTTTTCTTCCGAACTTCATGATACTTTCAAGTAATGAGCAGTACACCAGTCAAACTTGGATGCCCAAGTTTCGTTCTCCTAGGTCGAAGCATTCGTTTGCAGGAACAGTTTGAATTTTTAGGTTTCACTGCGTTTTCTCCTATATTGACAGATGCAGTTAGAACTCTAAATCAAACACGGTTTGTGCTAGCTTCTTGAAACTTGACACAATACAATAGTTCTACGTTCTATCTCTAAGGTTTGTTTCCTCTTGATGTAGCCTTAAGCAGAGACTGGCGAATATCTCACTCAATGAAAGGCGTTGTTAGGCTGCCAAAAAACTACAGTCTCCTGAAATCACAACATATATTTTTTCTTCCGAACTTCATGATACTTTCAAGTAATGAGCAGTACACCAGTCAAACTTGGATGCCCAAGTTTCGTTCTCCTAGGTCAAAGCATTCGTTTGCAGGAACAGTTTGAATTTTTAGGTTTCACTGCGTTTTCTCCTATATTGACAGATGCAGTTAGAACTCTAAATCAAACACGGTTTGTGCTAGCTTCTTGAAACTTGACACAATACAATAGTTCTATGTTCTATCTCTAAGGTTTGTTTCCTCTTGGTGTAGCCTTAAGCAGAGACTGGCGAATAACTCACTCAATGAAAGGTGTTGTTAGGCTGCCAAAAAACTACAGTCTCCTGAAATCACAACATATATTTTTTCTTCCGACCTTCACGATACTTTCAAGTAAAGAGCAGTACACCAGTCAAACTTGGATGCCCAAGTTTCGTTCTCCTAGTTCGAAGCATTCGTTTGCAGGAACAGTTTGAATTTTTAGGTTTCACTGCGTTTTCTCCTATATTGACAGATGAAGTTAGAACTCTAAATCAAACACGGTTTGTGCTAGCTTCTTGAAACTTGACACAATACAATAGTTCTACGTTCTATCTCTAAGGTTGGTTTCCTCTTGATGTAGCCTAAAGCAGAGACTGGCGAATAACTCACTCAATGAAAGGCGTTGTTAGGCTGCCAAGAAACTACAGTCTCCTGAAATCACAACATATATTTTTTCTTCCGACCTTCATGATACTTTCAAGTAATGAGCAGTACACCAGTCAAACTTGGATGCCCAAGTTTCGTTCTCCTCGGTCGAAGCATTCCTTTGCAGGAACAGTTTGAATTCTTAGGTTTCACTGCGTTTTCTCCTATATTGACAGATGCAGTTAGAACTCTAAATCAAACACGGTTTGTGCTAGCTTCTTGAAACTTGACACAATACAATAGTTCTACGTTCTATCTCTACGGTTTGTTTCCTCTTGATGTAGCCTTAAGCAGAGACTGGCGAATAACTCACTCAATGAAAGGCGTTGTTAGGCTGCCAAAAAACTACAGTCTCCTGAAATCACAACATATATTTTTTCTTCCGACCTTCATGATACTTTCAAGTAATGAGCAGTACACCAGTCAAACTTGGATGCCCAAGTTTCGTTCTCCTAGGTCGAAGCATTCGTTTGCAGGAACAGTTTGAATTTTTAGGTTTCACTGCGTTTTCTCCTATATTGACAGATGCAGTTAGAACTCTAAATCAAACACGGTTTGTGCTAGCTTCTTGAAACTTGACACAATACAATAGTTCTACGTTCAATCTCTAAGGTTTGTTTCCTCTTGATGTAGCCTTAAGCAGAGACTGGCGAATAACTCACTCAATGAAAGGCGTTGTTAGGCTGCCAAAAAACTACAGTCTCCTGAAATCACAACATATATTTTTTCTTCCGACCTTCATGATACTTTCAAGTAATGAGCAGTACACCAGTCAAACTTGGATGCCAAAGTTTCGTTCTCCTAGGTCGAAGCATTCGTTTGCAGGAACAGTTTGAATTTTTAGGTTTCACTGCGTTTTCTCCTATATTGACAGATGCAGTTAGAACTCTAAATCAAACACGGTTTGTGCTAGCTTCTTGAAACTTGACACAATACAATAGTTCTACGTTCTATCTCTAAGGTTTGTTTCCTCTTGATGTAGCCTTAAGCAGAGACTGGCGAATATCTCACTCAATGAAAGGCGTTGTTAGGCTGCCAAAAAACTACAGTCTCCTGAAATGACAACATATATTTTTTCTTCCGAACTTCATGATACTTTCAAGTAATGAGCAGTACACCAGTCAAACTTGGATGCCCAAGTTTCGTTCTCCTAGGTCGAAGCATTCGTTTGCAGGAACAGTTTGAATTTTTAGGTTTCACTGCGTTTTCTCCTATATTGACAGATGCAGTTAGAACTCTAAATCAAACACGGTTTGTGCTAGCTTCTTGAATCTTGACACAATACAATAGTTCTATGTTCTATCTCTAAGGTTTGTTTCCTCTTGATGTAGCCTTAAGCAGAGACTGGCGAATAACTCACTCAATGAAAGGCGTTGTTAGGCTGCCAAAAAACTACAGTCTCCTGAAATCACAACATATATTTTTTCTTCCGACCTTCATGATACTTTCAAGTAATGAGCAGTACACCAGTCAAACTTGGATGCCCAAGTTTCGTTCTCCTAGGTCGAAGCATTCGTTTGCAGGAACAGTTTGAATTTTTAGGTTTCACTGCGTTTTCTCCTATATTGACAGATGCGGTTAGAACTCTAAATCAAACACGGTTTGTGCTAGCTTCTTGAAACTTGACACAATACAATAGTTCTACGTTCTATCTCTAAGGTTTGTTTCCTCTTGATGTAGCCTTAAGCAGAGACTGGCGAATAACTCACTCAATGAAAGGCGTTGTTAGGCTGCCAAAAAACTACAGTCTCCTGAAATCACAACATATATTTTTTCTTCCGACCTTCATGATACTTTCAAGTAATGAGCAGTACACCAGTCAAACTTGGATGCCCAAGTTTCGTTCTCCTAGGTCGAAGCATTCGTTTGCAGGAACAGTTTGAATTTGTAGGTTTCACTGCGTTTTCTCCTATATTGACAGATGCAGTTAGAACTCTAAATCAAACACGGTTTGTGCTAGCTTCTTGAAACTTGACACAATACAATAGTTCTACGTTCTATCTCTAAGGTTTGTTTCCTCTTGGTGTAGCCTTAAGCAGAGACTGGCGAATAACTCACTCAATGAAAGGCGTTGTTAGGCTGCCAAAAAACTACAGTCTCCTGAAATCACAACATATATTTTTTCTTCCGACCTTCACGATACTTTCAAGTAAAGAGCAGTACACCAGTCAAACTTGGATGCCCAAGTTTCGTTCTCCTAGGTCGAAGCATTCGTTTGCAGGAACAGTTTGAATTTTTAGGTTTCACTGCGTTTTCTCCTATATTGACAGATGAAGTTAGAACTCTAAATCAAACACGGTTTGTGCTAGCTTCTTGAAACTTGACACAATACAATAGTTCTACGTTCTATCTCTAAGGTTTGTTTTCTCTTGATGTAGCCTGAAGCAGACACTGGCGAATAACTCACTCAATAAAAGGCGTTGTTAGGCTGCCAAAAAACTACAGTCTCCTGAAATCACAACATATATTTTTTCTTCCCACCTTCATGATACTTTCAAGTAATGAGCAGTACACCAGTCAAACTTGGAAGCCCAACTTTCGTTCTCCTAGGTCGAAGCATTCGTTTGCAGGAACAGTTTGAATTTTTAGGTTTCACTGCGTTTTCTCCTATATTGACAGATGCAGTTAGAACTCTAAATCAAACACGGTTTGTGCTAGCTTCTTGAATCTTGACACAATACAATAGTTCTATGTTCTATCTCTAAGGTTTGTTTCCTCTTGATGTAGCCTTAAGCAGAGACTGGCGAATAACTCACTCAATGAAAGGCGTTGTTAGGCTGCCAAAAAACTACAGTCTCCTGAAATCACAACATATATTTTTTCTTCCGACCTTCATGATACTTTCAAGTAATGAGCAGTACACCAGTCAAACTTGGATGCCCAAGTTTCGTTCTCCTAGGTCGAAGCATTCGTTTGCAGGAACAGTTTGAATTTTTAGGTTTCACTGCGTTTTCTCCTATATTGACAGATGCAGTTAGAACTCTAAATCAAACACGGTTTGTGCTAGCTTCTTGAATCTTGACACAATACAATAGTTCTATGTTCTATCTCTAAGGTTTGTTTCCTCTTGATGTAGCCTTAAGCAGAGACTGGCGAATAACTCACTCAATGAAAGGCGTTGTTAGGCTGCCAAAAAACTACAGTCTCCTGAAATCACAACATATATTTTTTCTTCCGACCTTCATGATACTTTCAAGTAATGAGCAGTACACCAGTCAAACTTGGATGCCCAAGTTTCGTTCTCCTAGGTCGAAGCATTCGTTTGCAGGAACAGTTTGAATTTTTAGGTTTCACTGCGTTTTCTCCTATATTGACAGATGCGGTTAGAACTCTAAATCAAACACGGTTTGTGCTAGCTTCTTGAAACTTGACACAATACAATAGTTCTACGTTCTATCTCTAAGGTTTGTTTCCTCTTGATGTAGCCTTAAGCAGAGACTGGCGAATAACTCACTCAATGAAAGGCGTTGTTAGGCTGCCAAAAAACTACAGTCTCCTGAAATCACAACATATATTTTTTCTTCCGACCTTCATGATACTTTCAAGTAATGAGCAGTACACCAGTCAAACTTGGATGCCCAAGTTTCGTTCTCCTAGGTCGAAGCATTCGTTTGCAGGAACAGTTTGAATTTTTAGGTTTCACTGCGTTTTCTCCTATATTGACAGATGCAGTTAGAACTCTAAATCAAACACGGTTTGTGCTAGCTTCTTGAAACTTGACACAATACAATAGTTCTACGTTCTATCTCTAAGGTTTGTTTCCTCTTGGTGTAGCCTTAAGCAGAGACTGGCGAATAACTCACTCAATGAAAGGCGTTGTTAGGCTGCCAAAAAACTACAGTCTCCTGAAATCACAACATATATTTTTTCTTCCGACCTTCACGATACTTTCAAGTAAAGAGCAGTACACCAGTCAAACTTGGATGCCCAAGTTTCGTTCTCCTAGGTCGAAGCATTCGTTTGCAGGAACAGTTTGAATTTTTAGGTTTCACTGCGTTTTCTCCTATATTGACAGATGAAGTTAGAACTCTAAATCAAACACGGTTTGTGCTAGCTTCTTGAAACTTGACACAATACAATAGTTCTACGTTCTATCTCTAAGGTTTGTTTTCTCTTGATGTAGCCTGAAGCAGACACTGGCGAATAACTCACTCAATAAAAGGCGTTGTTAGGCTGCCAAAAAACTACAGTCTCCTGAAATCACAACATATATTTTTTCTTCCCACCTTCATGATACTTTCAAGTAATGAGCAGTACACCAGTCAAACTTGGAAGCCCAACTTTCGTTCTCCTAGGTCGAAGCATTCGTTTGCAGGAACAGTTTGAATTTTTAGGTTTCACTGCGTTTTCTCCTATATTGACAGATGCAGTTAGAACTCTAAATCAAACACGGTTTGTGCTAGCTTCTTGAAACTTGACACAATACAATAGTTCTACGTTCTATCTCTAAGGTTTGTTTCCTCTTGATGTAGCCTTAAGCAGAGACTGGCGAATAACTCACTCAATGAAAGGCGTTGTTAGGCTGCCAAAAAACTACAGTCTCCTGAAATCACAACATATATTTTTTCTTCCGACCTTCATGATACTTTCAAGTAATGAGCAGTACACCAGTCAAACTTGGATGCCCAAGTTTCGTTCTCCTAGGTCGAAGCATTCGTTTGCAGGAACAGTTTGAATTTTTAGGTTTCACTGCGTTTTCTCCTATATTGACAGATGCAGTTAGAACTCTAAATCAAACACGGTTTGTGCTAGCTTCTTGAAACTTGACACAATACAATAGTTCTACGTTCTATCTCTAAGGTTTGTTTCCTCTTGATGTAGCCTTAAGCAGAGACTGGCGAATAACTCACTCAATGAAAGGCGTTGTTAGGCTGCCAAAAAACTACAGTCTCCTGAAATCACAACATATATTTTTTCTTCCGACCTTCATGATACTTTCAAGTAATGAGCAGTACACCAGTCAAACTTGGATGCCCAAGTTTCGTTCTCCTAGGTCGAAGCATTCGTTTGCAGGAACAGTTTGAATTTTTAGGTTTCACTGCGTTTTCTCCTATATTGACAGATGCAGTTAGAACTCTAAATCAAACACGGTTTGTGCTAGCTTCTTGAAACTTGACACAATACAATAGTTCTACGTTCTATCTCTACGGTTTGGTTCCTCTTGATGTAGCCTTAAGCAGAGACTGGCGAATAACTCACTCAATGAAAGGCGTTGTTAGGCTGCCAAAAAACTACAGTCTCCTGAAATCACAACATATATTTTTTCTTCCGACCTTCACGATACTTTCAAGTAAAGAGCAGTACACCAGTCAAACTTGGATGCCCAAGTTTCGTTCTCCTAGGTCGAAGCATTCGTTTGCAGGAATAGTTTGAATTTTTAGGTTTCACTGCGTTTTCTCCTATATTGACAGATGAAGTTAGAACTCTAAATCAAACACGGTTTGTGCTAGCTTCTTGAAACTTGACACAATACAATAGTTCTACGTTCTATCTCTAAGGTTTGTTTCCTCTTGATGTAGCCTTAAGCACACACTGGCGAATAACTCACTCAATAAAAGGCGTTGTTAGGCTGCCAAAAAAATTACAGTCTCGTGAAATCACAACATATATTTTTTCTTCCGACCTTCATGATACTTTCATGTAATGAGCAGTACACCAGTCAAACTTGGAAGCCCAACTTTCGTTCTCCTAGGTCGAAGCATTCCTTTGCAGGAACAGTTTGAATTCTTAGGTTTCACTGCGTTTTCTCCTATATTGACAGATGCAGTTAGAACTCTAAATCAAACACGGTTTGTGCTAGCTTCTTGAAACTTGACACAATACAATAGTTCTATGTTCTATCTCTAAGGTTTGTTTCCTCTTGATGTAGCCTTAAGCAGAGACTGGCGAATAACTCACTCAATGAAAGGCGTTGTTAGGCTGCCAAAAAACTACAGTCTCCTGAAATCACAACATATATTTTTTCTTCCGACCTTCATGATACTTTCAAGTAATGAGCAGTACACCAGTCAAACTTGGATGCCCAAGTTTCGTTCTCCTAGGTCGAAGCATTCGTTTGCAGGAACAGTTTGAATTTTTAGGTTTCACTGCGTTTTCTCCTATATTGACAGATGCAGTTAGAACTCTAAATCAAACACGGTTTGTGCTAGCTTCTTGAAACTTGACACAATACAATAGTTCTACGTTCTATCTCTAAGGTTTGTTTCCTCTTGATGTAGCCTTAAGCAGAGACTGGCGAATAACTCACTCAATGAAAGGCGTTGTTAGGCTGCCAAAAAACTACAGTCTCCTGAAATCACAACATATATTTTTTCTTCCGACCTTCATGATACTTTCAAGTAATGAGCAGTACACCAGTCAAACTTGGATGCCCAAGTTTCGTTCTCCTAGGTCGAAGCATTCGTTTGCAGGAACAGTTTGAATTTTTAGGTTTCACTGCGTTTTCTCCTATATTGACAGATGCAGTTAGAACTCTAAATCAAACACGGTTTGTGCTAGCTTCTTGAAACTTGACACAATACAATAGTTCTACGTTCTATCTCTAAGGTTTGTTTCCTCTTGGTGTAGCCTTAAGCAGAGACTGGCGAATAACTCACTCAATGAAAGGCGTTGTTAGGCTGCCAAAAAACTACAGTCTCCTGAAATCACAACATATATTTTTTCTTCCGACCTTCATGATACTTTCAACTAATGAGCAGTACACCAGTCAAACTTGGATGCCCAAGTTTCGTTCTCCTAGGTCGAAGCATTCGTTTGCAGGAACAGTTTGAATTTTTAGGTTTCACTGCGTTTTCTCCTATATTGACAGATGCAGTTAGAACTCTAAATCAAACACGGTTTGTGCTAGCTTCTTGAAACTTGACACAATACAATAGTTCTACGTTCTATCTCTAAGGTTTGTTTCCTCTTGATGTAGCCTTAAGCAGAGACTGGCGAATATCTCACTCAATGAAAGGCGTTGTTAGGCTGCCAAAAAACTACAGTCTCCTGAAATGACAACATATATTTTTTCTTCCGAACTTCATGATACTTTCAAGTAATGAGCAGTACACCAGTCAAACTTGGATGCCCAAGTTTCGTTCTCCTAGGTCAAAGCATTCGTTTGCAGGAACAGTTTGAATTTTTAGGTTTCACTGCGTTTTCTCCTATATTGACAGATGCAGTTAGAACTCTAAATCAAACACGGTTTGTGCTAGCTTCTTGAAACTTGACACAATACAATAGTTCTATGTTCTATCTCTAAGGTTTGTTTCCTCTTGGTGTAGCCTTAAGCAGAGACTGGCGAATAACTCACTCAATGAAAGGCGTTGTTAGGCTGCCAAAAAACTACAGTCTCCTGAAATCACAACATATATTTTTTCTTCCGACCTTCACGATACTTTCAAGTAAAGAGCAGTACACCAGTCAAACTTGGATGCCCAAGTTTCGTTCTCCTAGTTCGAAGCATTCGTTTGCAGGAACAGTTTGAATTTTTAGGTTTCACTGCGTTTTCTCCTATATTGACAGATGAAGTTAGAACTCTAAATCAAACACGGTTTGTGCTAGCTTCTTGAAACTTGACACAATACAATAGTTCTACGTTCTATCTCTAAGGTTGGTTTCCTCTTGATGTAGCCTTAAGCAGAGACTGGCGAATAACTCACTCAATGAAAGGCGTTGTTAGGCTGCCAAGAAACTACAGTCTCCTGAAATCACAACATATATTTTTTCTTCCGACCTTCATGATACTTTCAAGTAATGAGCAGTACACCAGTCAAACTTGGATGCCCAAGTTTCGTTCTCCTCGGTCGAAGCATTCCTTTGCAGGAACAGTTTGAATTCTTAGGTTTCACTGCGTTTTCTCCTATATTGACAGATGCAGTTAGAACTCTAAATCAAACACGGTTTGTGCTAGCTTCTTGAAACTTGACACAATACAATAGTTCTACGTTCTATCTCTAAGGTTTGTTTCCTCTTGATGTAGCCTTAAGCAGAGACTGGCGAATAACTCACTCAATGAAAGGCGTTGTTAGGCTGCCAAAAAACTACAGTCTCCTGAAATCACAACATATATTTTTTCTTCCGACCTTCATGATACTTTCAAGTAATGAGCAGTACACCAGTCAAACTTGGATGCCCAAGTTTCGTTCTCCTAGGTCGAAGCATTCGTTTGCAGGAACAGTTTGAATTTTTAGGTTTCACTGCGTTTTCTCCTATATTGACAGATGCAGTTAGAACTCTAAATCAAACACGGTTTGTGCTAGCTTCTTGAAACTTGACACAATACAATAGTTCTACGTTCTATCTCTACGGTTTGGTTCCTCTTGATGTAGCCTTAAGCAGAGACTGGCGAATAACTCACTCAATGAAAGGCGTTGTTAGGCTGCCAAAAAACTACAGTCTCCTGAAATCACAACATATATTTTTTCTTCCGACCTTCACGATACTTTCAAGTAAAGAGCAGTACACCAGTCAAACTTGGATGCCCAAGTTTCGTTCTCCTAGGTCGAAGCATTCGTTTGCAGGAATAGTTTGAATTTTTAGGTTTCACTGCGTTTTCTCCTATATTGACAGATGAAGTTAGAACTCTAAATCAAACACGGTTTGTGCTAGCTTCTTTAAACTTGACACAATACAATAGTTCTACGTTCTATCTCTAAGGTTTGTTTCCTCTTGATGTAGCCTTAAGCACACACTGGCGAATAACTCACTCAATAAAAGGCGTTGTTAGGCTGCCAAAAAAATTACAGTCTCGTGAAATCACAACATATATTTTTTCTTCCGACCTTCATGATACTTTCATGTAATGAGCAGTACACCAGTCAAACTTGGAAGCCCAACTTTCGTTCTCCTAGGTCGAAGCATTCCTTTGCAGGAACAGTTTGAATTCTTAGGTTTCACTGCGTTTTCTCCTATATTGACAGATGCAGTTAGAACTCTAAATCAAACACGGTTTGTGCTAGCTTCTTGAAACTTGACACAATACAATAGTTCTATGTTCTATCTCTAAGGTTTGTTTCCTCTTGATGTAGCCTTAAGCAGAGACTGGCGAATAACTCACTCAATGAAAGGCGTTGTTAGGCTGCCAAAAAACTACAGTCTCCTGAAATGACAACATATATTTTTTCTTCCGAACTTCATGATACTTTCAAGTAATGAGCAGTACACCAGTCAAACTTGGATGCCCAAGTTTCGTTCTCCTAGGTCAAAGCATTCGTTTGCAGGAACAGTTTGAATTTTTAGGTTTCACTGCGTTTTCTCCTATATTGACAGATGCAGTTAGAACTCTAAATCAAACACGGTTTGTGCTAGCTTCTTGAAACTTGACACAATACAATAGTTCTATGTTCTATCTCTAAGGTTTGTTTCCTCTTGGTGTAGCCTTAAGCAGAGACTGGCGAATAACTCACTCAATGAAAGGCGTTGTTAGGCTGCCAAAAAACTACAGTCTCCTGAAATCACAACATATATTTTTTCTTCCGACCTTCACGATACTTTCAAGTAAAGAGCAGTACACCAGTCAAACTTGGATGCCCAAGTTTCGTTCTCCTAGTTCGAAGCATTCGTTTGCAGGAACAGTTTGAATTTTTAGGTTTCACTGCGTTTTCTCCTATATTGACAGATGAAGTTAGAACTCTAAATCAAACACGGTTTGTGCTAGCTTCTTGAAACTTGACACAATACAATAGTTCTACGTTCTATCTCTAAGGTTGGTTTCCTCTTGATGTAGCCTTAAGCAGAGACTGGCGAATAACTCACTCAATGAAAGGCGTTGTTAGGCTGCCAAGAAACTACAGTCTCCTGAAATCACAATATATATTTTTTCTTCCGACCTTCATGATACTTTCAAGTAATGAGCAGTACACCAGTCAAACTTGGATGCCCAAGTTTCGTTCTCCTCGGTCGAAGCATTCCTTTGCAGGAACAGTTTGAATTCTTAGGTTTCACTGCGTTTTCTCCTATATTGACAGATGCAGTTAGAACTCTAAATCAAACACGGTTTGTGCTAGCTTCTTGAAACTTGACACAATACAATAGTTCTACGTTCTATCTCTAAGGTTTGTTTCCTCTTGATGTAGCCTTAAGCAGAGACTGGCGAATAACTCACTCAATGAAAGGCGTTGTTAGGCTGCCAAAAAACTACAGTCTCCTGAAATCACAACATATATTTTTTCTTCCGACCTTCATGATACTTTCAAGTAATGAGCAGTACACCAGTCAAACTTGGATGCCCAAGTTTCGTTCTCCTAGGTCGAAGCATTCGTTTGCAGGAACAGTTTGAATTTTTAGGTTTCACTGCGTTTTCTCCTATATTGACAGATGCAGTTAGAACTCTAAATCAAACACGGTTTGTGCTAGCTTCTTGAAACTTGACACAATACAATAGTTCTACGTTCTATCTCTACGGTTTGGTTCCTCTTGATGTAGCCTTAAGCAGAGACTGGCGAATAACTCACTCAATGAAAGGCGTTGTTAGGCTGCCAAAAAACTACAGTCTCCTGAAATCACAACATATATTTTTTCTTCCGACCTTCACGATACTTTCAAGTAAAGAGCAGTACACCAGTCAAACTTGGATGCCCAAGTTTCGTTCTCCTAGGTCGAAGCATTCGTTTGCAGGAATAGTTTGAATTTTTAGGTTTCACTGCGTTTTCTCCTATATTGACAGATGAAGTTAGAACTCTAAATCAAACACGGTTTGTGCTAGCTTCTTTAAACTTGACACAATACAATAGTTCTACGTTCTATCTCTAAGGTTTGTTTCCTCTTGATGTAGCCTTAAGCACACACTGGCGAATAACTCACTCAATAAAAGGCGTTGTTAGGCTGCCAAAAAAATTACAGTCTCGTGAAATCACAACATATATTTTTTCTTCCGACCTTCATGATACTTTCATGTAATGAGCAGTACACCAGTCAAACTTGGAAGCCCAACTTTCGTTCTCCTAGGTCGAAGCATTCCTTTGCAGGAACAGTTTGAATTCTTAGGTTTCACTGCGTTTTCTCCTATATTGACAGATGCAGTTAGAACTCTAAATCAAACACGGTTTGTGCTAGCTTCTTGAAACTTGACACAATACAATAGTTCTATGTTCTATCTCTAAGGTTTGTTTCCTCTTGATGTAGCCTTAAGCAGAGACTGGCGAATAACTCACTCAATGAAAGGCGTTGTTAGGCTGCCAAAAAACTACAGTCTCCTGAAATGACAACATATATTTTTTCTTCCGAACTTCATGATACTTTCAAGTAATGAGCAGTACACCAGTCAAACTTGGATGCCCAAGTTTCGTTCTCCTAGGTCAAAGCATTCGTTTGCAGGAACAGTTTGAATTTTTAGGTTTCACTGCGTTTTCTCCTATATTGACAGATGCAGTTAGAACTCTAAATCAAACACGGTTTGTGCTAGCTTCTTGAAACTTGACACAATACAATAGTTCTATGTTCTATCTCTAAGGTTTGTTTCCTCTTGGTGTAGCCTTAAGCAGAGACTGGCGAATAACTCACTCAATGAAAGGCGTTGTTAGGCTGCCAAAAAACTACAGTCTCCTGAAATCACAACATATATTTTTTCTTCCGACCTTCACGATACTTTCAAGTAAAGAGCAGTACACCAGTCAAACTTGGATGCCCAAGTTTCGTTCTCCTAGTTCGAAGCATTCGTTTGCAGGAACAGTTTGAATTTTTAGGTTTCACTGCGTTTTCTCCTATATTGACAGATGAAGTTAGAACTCTAAATCAAACACGGTTTGTGCTAGCTTCTTGAAACTTGACACAATACAATAGTTCTACGTTCTATCTCTAAGGTTGGTTTCCTCTTGATGTAGCCTTAAGCAGAGACTGGCGAATAACTCACTCAATGAAAGGCGTTGTTAGGCTGCCAAGAAACTACAGTCTCCTGAAATCACAATATATATTTTTTCTTCCGACCTTCATGATACTTTCAAGTAATGAGCAGTACACCAGTCAAACTTGGATGCCCAAGTTTCGTTCTCCTCGGTCGAAGCATTCCTTTGCAGGAACAGTTTGAATTCTTAGGTTTCACTGCGTTTTCTCCTATATTGACAGATGCAGTTAGAACTCTAAATCAAACACGGTTTGTGCTAGCTTCTTGAAACTTGACACAATACAATAGTTCTACGTTCTATCTCTAAGGTTTGTTTCCTCTTGATGTAGCCTTAAGCAGAGACTGGCGAATAACTCACTCAATGAAAGGCGTTGTTAGGCTGCCAAAAAACTACAGTCTCCTGAAATCACAACATATATTTTTTCTTCCGACCTTCATGATACTTTCAAGTAATGAGCAGTACACCAGTCAAACTTGGATGCCCAAGTTTCGTTCTCCTAGGTCGAAGCATTCGTTTGCAGGAACAGTTTGAATTTTTAGGTTTCACTGCGTTTTCTCCTATATTGACAGATGCAGTTAGAACTCTAAATCAAACACGGTTTGTGCTAGCTTCTTGAAACTTGACACAATACAATAGTTCTACGTTCTATCTCTACGGTTTGGTTCCTCTTGATGTAGCCTTAAGCAGAGACTGGCGAATAACTCACTCAATGAAAGGCGTTGTTAGGCTGCCAAAAAACTACAGTCTCCTGAAATCACAACATATATTTTTTCTTCCGACCTTCACGATACTTTCAAGTAAAGAGCAGTACACCAGTCAAACTTGGATGCCCAAGTTTCGTTCTCCTAGGTCGAAGCATTCGTTTGCAGGAATAGTTTGAATTTTTAGGTTTCACTGCGTTTTCTCCTATATTGACAGATGAAGTTAGAACTCTAAATCAAACACGGTTTGTGCTAGCTTCTTTAAACTTGACACAATACAATAGTTCTACGTTCTATCTCTAAGGTTTGTTTCCTCTTGATGTAGCCTTAAGCACACACTGGCGAATAACTCACTCAATAAAAGGCGTTGTTAGGCTGCCAAAAAAATTACAGTCTCGTGAAATCACAACATATATTTTTTCTTCCGACCTTCATGATACTTTCATGTAATGAGCAGTACACCAGTCAAACTTGGAAGCCCAACTTTCGTTCTCCTAGGTCGAAGCATTCCTTTGCAGGAACAGTTTGAATTCTTAGGTTTCACTGCGTTTTCTCCTATATTGACAGATGCAGTTAGAACTCTAAATCAAACACGGTTTGTGCTAGCTTCTTGAAACTTGACACAATACAATAGTTCTATGTTCTATCTCTAAGGTTTGTTTCCTCTTGATGTAGCCTTAAGCAGAGACTGGCGAATAACTCACTCAATGAAAGGCGTTGTTAGGCTGCCAAAAAACTACAGTCTCCTGAAATCACAACATATATTTTTTCTTCCGACCTTCATGATACTTTCAAGTAATGAGCAGTACACCAGTCAAACTTGGAAGCCCAACTTTCGTTCTCCTAGTTCGAAGCATTCGTTTGCAGGAACAGTTTGAATTTTTAGGTTTCACTGCGTTTTCTCCTAAATTGACAGATGCAGTTAGAACTCTAAATCAAACACGGTTTGTGCTAGCTTCTTGAAACTTGACACAATACAATAGTTCTACGTTCTATCTCTAAGGTTTGTTTCCTCTTGATGTAGCCTTAAGCAGGGACTGGCGAATAACTCACTCAATGAAAGGCGTTGTTAGGCTGCCAAAAAACTACAGTCTCCTGAAATCACAACATATATTTTTTCTTCCGACCTTCATGATACTTTCAAGTAATGAGCAGTACACCAGTCAAACTTGGATGCCCAAGTTTCGTTCTCCTAGGTCGAAGCATTCGTTTGCAGGAACAGTTTGAATTTTTAGGTTTCACTGCGTTTTCTCCTATATTGACAGATGCAGTTAGAACTCTAAATCAAACACGGTTTGTGCTAGCTTCTTGAAACTTGACACAATACAATAGTTCTACGTTCTATCACTAAGGTTTGTTTCCTCTTGATGTAGCCTTAAGCAGAGACTGGCGAATAACTCACTCAATGAAAGGCGTTGTTAGGCTGCCAAAAAACTACAGTCTCCTGAAATCACAACATATATATTTTCTTCCGACCTTCATGATACTTTCAAGTAATGAGCAGTACACCAGTCAAACTTGGATGCCCAAGTTTCGTTCCCCTAGGTCGAAGCATTCGTTTGCAGGAACAGTTTGAATTTTTAGGTTTCACTGCGTTTTCTCCTATATTGACAGATGCAGTTAGAACTCTAAATCAAACACGGTTTGGGCTAGCTTCTTGAAACTTGACACAATACAATAGTTCTACGTTCTATCTCTAAGGTTTGTTTCCTCTTTAGTAGCTTTAAGCAGAGACTGGCGAATAACTCACTCAATGAAAGGCGTTGTTAGGCTGCCAAAAAACTACAGTCTCCTGAAATCACAACATATATTTTTTTCTTCCGACCTTCATGATACTTTCAAGTAATGAGCAGTACACCAGTCAAACTTGGATGCCAAAGTTTCGTTCCCCTAGGTCGAAGCATTCGTTTGCAGGAACAGTTTGAATTTTTAGGTTTCACTGCGTTTTCTCCTATATTGACAGATGCAGTTAGAACCCTAAATCAAACACGGTTTGGGCTAGCTTCTTGAAACTTGACACAATACAGTAGTTCTACGTTCTATCTCTAAGGTTTGTTTCCTCTTGATGTAGCCTTAAGCAGAGACTGGCGAATAACTCACTCAATGAAAGGCGTTGTTAGGCTGCCAAAAATCTACAGTCTCCTGAAATCAAAACATATATTTTTTCTTCCGACCTTCATGATACTTTCAAGTAATGAGCAGTACACCAGTCAAACTTGGATGCCCAAGTTTCTTTCTCCTAGGTCGAAGCATTCGTTTGCAGGAACAGTTTGAATTTGTAGGTTTCACTGCGTTTTCTCCTATATTGACAGATGCAGTTAGAACTCTAAATCAAACACGGTTTGTGCTAGCTTCTTGAAACTTGACACAATACAATAGTTCTACGTTCTATCTCTAAGGTTTGTTTCCTCTTGATGTAGCCTTAAGCAGAGACTGGCGAATAACTCACTCAATGAAAGGCGTTGTTAGGCTGCCAAAGAACTACAGTCTCCTGAAATCACAACATATATTTTTTCTTCCGACCTTCATGATACTTTCAAGTAATGAGCAGTACACCAGTCAAACTTGGATGCCCAAGTTTCGTTCTCCTAGGTCGAAGCATTCGTTTGCAGGAACAGTTTGAATTTTTAGGTTTCACTGCGTTTTCTCCTATATTGACAGATGCAGTTAGAACTCTAAATCAAACACGGTTTGTGCTAGCTTCTTGAAACTTGACACAATACAATAGTTCTACGTTCTATCTCAAAGGTTTGTTTCCTCTTGATGTAGCCTTAAGCAGAGACTGGCGAATAACTCACTCAATGAAAGGCGTTGTTAGGCTGCCAAAAAACTACAGTCTCCTGAAATCACAACATATATTTTTTCTTCCGACCTTCATGATACTTTCAAGTAATGAGCAGTACACCAGTCAAACTTGGATGCCCAAGTTTCGTTCTCCTAGGTCGAAGCATTCGTTTGCAGGAACAGTTTGAATTTTTAGGTTTCACTGCGTTTTCTCCTATATTGACAGATGCAGTTAGAACTCTAAATCAAACACGGTTTGTGCTAGCTTCTTGAAACTTGACACAATACAATAGTTCTACGTTCTATCTCTAAGGTTTGTTTCCTCTTGATGTAGCCTTAAGCAGAGACTGGCGAATAACTCACTCAATGAAAGGCGTTGTTAGTCTGCCAAAAAACTACAGTCTCCTGAAATCACAACATATATTTTTTCTTCCGACCTTCATGATACTTTCAAGTAATGAGCAGTACACCAGTCAAACTTGGATGCCCAAGTTTCGTTCTCCTAGGTCGAAGCATTCCTTTGCAGGAACAGTTTGAATTTTTAGGTTTCACTGCGTTTTCTCCTATATTGACAGATGCAGTTAGAACTCTAAATCAAACACGGTTTGTGCTAGCTTCTTGAAACTTGACACAATACAATAGTTCTACGTTCTATCTCTAAGGTTTGTTTCCTCTTGATGTAGCCTTAAGCAGAGACTGGAGAATAACTCACTCAATGAAAGGCGTTGTTAGGCTGCCAAAAAATTACAGTCTCCTGAAATCACAACATATAATTTTCCTTCCGACCTTCATGATACTTTCAAGTAATGAGCAGTACACCAGTCAAACTTGGATGCCCAAGTTTCGTTCTCCTAGGTCGAAGGATTCGTTTGCAGGAACAGTTTGAATTTTTAGGTTTCACTGCGTTTTCTCCTATATTGACAGATGCAGTTAGAACTCTAAATCAAACACGGTTTGTGCTAGCTTCTTGAAACTTGACACAATACAATAGTTCTACGTTCTATCTCTAAGGTTTGTTTCCTCTTGATGTAGCCTTAAGCAGAGACTGGCGAATAACTCACTCAATGAAAGGCGTTGTTAGGCTGCCAAAAAATTACAGTCTCCTGAAATCACAACATATAATTTTCCTCCCGACCTTCATGATACTTTCAAGTAATGAGCAGTACACCAGTCAAACTTGGATGCCCAAGTTTCGTTCCCCTAGGTCGTAGCATTCGTTTGCAGGAACAGTTTGAATTTTTAGGTTTCACTGCGTTTTCTCCTATATTGACAGATGCAGTTAGAACTCTAAATCAAACACGGTTTGTGCTAGCTTCTTGAAACTTGACACAATACAATAGTTCTACGTTCTATCTCTAAGGTTTGTTTCCTCTTGATGTAGCCTTAAGCAGAGACTGGCGAATAACTCACTCAATGAAAGGCGTTGTTAGGCTGCCAAAACCTACAGTCTCCTGAAATCACAACATATATTTTTTCTTCCGACCTTCATGATACTTTCAAGTAATGAGCAGTACACCAGTCAAACTTGGATGCCCAAGTTTCGTTCCCCTAGGTCGAAGCATTCGTTTGCAGGAACAGTTTGAATTTTTAGGTTTCACTGCGTTTTCTCCTATATTGACAGATGCAGTTAGAACTCTAAATCAAACACGGTTTGGGCTAGCTTCTTGAAACTTGACACAATACAATAGTTCTACGTTCTATCTCTAAGGTTTGTTTCCTCTTTAGTAGCTTTAAGCAGAGACTGGCGAATAACTCACTCAATGAAAGGCGTTGTTAGGCTGCCAAAAAACTACAGTCTCCTGAAATCACAACATATATTTTTTCTTCCGACCTTCATGATACTTTCAAGTAATGAGCAGTACACCAGTCAAACTTGGATGCCCAAGTTTCGTTCCCCTAGGTCGAAGCATTCGTTTGCAGGAACAGTTTGAATTTTTAAGTTTCACTGCGTTTTCTCCTATATTGACAGATGCATTTAGAACCCTAAATCAAACACGGTTTGGGCGAGCTTCTTGAAACTTGACACAATACAGTAGTTCTACGTTCTATCTCTAAGGTTTGTTTCCTCTTGATGTAGCCTTAAGCAGAGACTGGCGAATAACTCACTCAATGAAGGGCGTTGTTAGGCTGCCAAAAATCTACAGTCTCCTGAAATCAAAACATATATTTTTTCTTCCGACCTTCATGATACTTTCAAGTAATGAGCAGTACACCAGTCAAACTTGGAAGCCCAAGTTTCTTTCTCCTAGGTCGAAGCATTCGTTTGCAGGAACAGTTTGAATTTTTAGGTTTCACTGCGTTTTCTCCTATATTGACAGATGCAGTTAGAACTCTAAATCAAACACGGTTTGTGCTAGCTTCTTGAAACTTGACACAATACAATAGTTCTACGTTCTATCTCTAAGGTTTGTTTCCTCTTGATGTAGCCTTAAGCAGAGACTGGCGAATAACTCACTCAATGAAAGGCGTTGTTAGGCTGCCAAAAAACTACAGTCTCCTGAAATCACAACATATATTTTTTCTTCCGACCTTCATGATACTTTCAAGTAATGAGCAGTACACCAGTCAAACTTGGATGCCCAAGTTTCGTTCTCCTAGGTCGAAGCATTCCTTTGCAGGAACAGTTTGAATTTTTAGGTTTCACTGCGTTTTCTCCTATATTGACAGATGCAGTTAGAACTCTAAATCAAACACGGTTTGTGCTAGCTTCTTGAAACTTGACACAATACAATAGTTCTACGTTCTATCTCTAAGGTTTGTTTCCTCTTGATGTAGCCTTAAGCAGAGACTGGCGAATAACTCACTCAATGAAAGGCGTTGTTAGGCTGCCAAAAAACTACAGTCTCCTGAAATCACAACATATATTTTTTCTTCCGACCTTCATGATACTTTCAAGTAATGAGCAGTACACCAGTCAAACTTGGATGCCCAAGTTTCGTTCTCCTAGGTCGAAGCATTCGTTTGCAGGAACAGTTTGAATTTTTAGGTTTCACTGCGTTTTCTCCTAAATTGACAGATG
>NW_027514845.1:0-116866 GCF_048772815.1 Callospermophilus lateralis | reverse complement strand
TTTCTTCTTGAATTCTGGCCACTCTCCAGAATAGGCTCATGGTTTTGTTTCCAAGACATGAACCACCTCCAAGCTCTGTGACATTGCTATGTACTGGATAGCTGAAGGGAATGGGATCATCTCAGAAAACTCAGATATCATTTTAGAAACCCTGCCTTGGGCCATTTGCTTACCTATTGTTCTGTTGCCCTGAATGTCAGAAAGGTCTTTGCCTCAGGCCACCCCTTTTTGAAGCCTGAAGAAAACGGTTTTCAATTGAAATTAATGGGCATCACCTGTAGATCTTTGCTTAATTGCTTTGGAAAGGGATGTGTCTGCATCAGACTCTTGGCCATGTTTGAGGTTGTTGAATAGATTTTCAGCACCTGATGCATCTAACGAACAATTACATGTGTGCTTCCAAAACCAAAATGGCCAAAAAAGCAGTCATTGTGGACGAAGTCTCTCGCCTTCCTCTGTAAGATTACTGATCTCCATCAAGTGAAAATAGGGATCCTTTTTGTCAAATGAGTTCTTCAAACCCTGCAGAGGATAGCCCATAGGTGCTTGGGTTTTCTCATGATTCCAATTCACATAAAGAATCTATACCCGAGAGTCAGTAGGCCTCAAATTGGAGAATCAGAGCAGTATTTACGGCAGGCTCATTTGATAACTCCTGGTTCTCAGAAAGGGTGTCCAGGCAACCCTGACTTTAGGCAAATGACGGGCAAGGGAGGTTATTTTGTACACTGCCTTGGGCTGAGCCCCTCATGGAAACCTCCAGCCACAGGTTATGATGAGTGTCTATATGGAAGAAGATGAGGGCCTTGTGGGAGTGCTTTGGTTTTAATTGTGGTCATTTGTTTGGTGGTTGGAAGTGATGACTGGGTCTATCTGGGCTTGAACTCTGGTGTGATTCCACTTATAGTCTGAGTTCTCGAACTGATCTCAGAGAAATATTGCCATAAACTGTGTTCAGATTTTAGGAGGCCACGCATGGGATTCTCCCTTGGAAACTGAGATCAAATACAAGGGTGGCTTTCCACAGAGCCTCGGAATATCAGCTAGAATATCACATGATTTTATTCTGAAAGATTTGGCAGCCATTGTTGACAGTCAGAACACCCATGGACGTCACATTAAAGACCTCAATGGGCCTGGCTTCATGTGACCTTTTGACCACTCTATGGGAAGACTTGCCTGTGAGATTTCTCCAGAGAATTCATTGAAAATAGCTTCCTCACCATTTAATATTTCCTGAATGAACTGAAACCCACAGTGCCTCCAACTTCATCCATGAAAAATGGCTAGATAAATACAATGAAATCTTTGAAATTCCCTTAACCAGGTGGCACTGGAGAACCTTTAGATGTCTTGTTGCTGATCATGAGTGTACCAGAGAATGCCATGATTGACCGGGTTTCATGAAAATGGTGTAGAACAAAGATGCCAGTAAGTTGGAACCTGCTGAGAAGTGGGCCTATTGCAGTGGTCGGTGGGTGTGTGATAATACATCTGTGGTGTGGCCATGAGGATTTGCCATTGCCTTCCAAATGGTTTGTGACTGACATGGTGCAGCCAGCAGACCCTTCTATGTAAAGGCATCATTTTATATGGAGAGGTTTCTGGGCTAAGTTCAGAGTCAGATTTCTATGGACAAGGGGGCAAGCTCTGTGAGATAAAAGCCTGGTTGGTGCATTCTCCTTCAGACCCTGACCCACCACAAGTGACAGAACTTTCTTCAACACTGGGTTTCAGTTGAACTCGTTGTATTTCATAAAGCATATACCAAACTCCCAGTACAGCAGCAAGAAACACCACAAAAAGTGGAGGATGACCAAATGGCTTCACAGTCCAAACGGGGAGACACTTAGTATCCAGTGGCCACAGTTTACCTACAAAGAGAAAATTCAGCACTGCTGCCTCATGTTCATTAGAATACAAGAAACCATGTCCTCCAGGTCACATAGATGCAGACTCAGCTTTGATGGTATCACTAGAAAGGAAGCTAAAGCTCCTTACAACAACATATATTTCAAGTGCCCAAACTCAGAGGAAGTTTCTCAAGAAGTGTTTAGGCTGGCAGAGCTCCATGTTTTTGGAGTGTTTACCTGTTAGACCAGGACACAAGAAAAGACCACTGACTCTAATTAAAATCAAATTAAATTAAGCTTATTATTTCCACTGGCTGTGCTACCTCTCCCTCACAAAACGGCGGGAAAAAGACAGCAACCCCAGCTTTCCTACAGGCAGCTTAATAGCCCAGAAAATTACACAAAAGGGGGTTTACAGATAACAGAACTCTGACAAACATCACACTAATGGCAATCTACATTTTTTTTGCTGTCCCTACATCAGAGTTCATGAAGACCATTAGAGCCTCAGAGAGGGTTGTTGTCTGCCCAGAGAAGGCAAATATTTATGATGTGTCACTAAAGTTTCAGAGAGGGCTGCTATCTGGTCAGAGAGCCGGGCATGGGTGAGTTCAAGGCGTGGGCAGGCATTCCAAGCAGGTTTAGAATTTGAAGTAATTTATGGTAAAGCCAAAATTATCTTTTCATGACTTTTTGGCAAGATGGCTCCCAATTTAAATTAAAGATCAGGTTGGGTCTATCATTCCCGCCTTTTCTTTGTGTCCCTTTCAAATCTTTGATAGATTACGGGAAGAGCACTGAGGAAATTTTAATCCCTCAGGTAAGAGTCTCCAAATTTTTAGAACTCACCCAAAACCGATCTCGCTGATTTTACCTGACTTAATTAATTACTTATATTGATAGTCTATTTATCTTTCTCTCCATTGTTATAAGAAGAGTGGTGTCACTCATTCTTTCTTCTTCTGACCTGAGACAGGGTGACGTGAGTGGGCATGGGAGGAGGGACATGAGTTGCCTTTTAGAAGTCAGTTGAGGGACATGAGTTGCCTTTTATAAGTCAGTTCGGTTTGAAGTCTGATTGGGGAAGAACAGGTTGTAAAGTCATCTGGGGATGGGTTCTTCTATGAGAGAAACAAAAACCATGAGTACTGAATAAATGTTGCAGCACCTGGAACATGTCACTGTATAGAAGTTCCCTCACCAGTCTTTAATATCCCCAGTTATCAGGACTGTCAATTTAATATTTAACTTTTACTGTTACACTTGTCCCTCCCCATAAGATACAGTTTAATAATTTAATATCATCTGATCTTGTAAAATCCTGTTACTAGTATGACCTCTGTGTCTCTTTGAGAAACCTTTAATTCTGTTACTCAGGGCTGGATAATTGTACTAGCAAACACCAAGCCAACCTGTGTAGGTTAGGAATATCTGTAGGCCTTAAACTGAAAACTTCTCCCTGTGGCAGGTCTTCTTGATAGTCTCTTTTTATAAGTATCAGGCATTCCTGTCTGAGAATTCTTCTTTGTAGCCACCAGTCTTACTTATTTTGGGAGGCAAACATAAAGTGCATACCTTAACATTATATTATTATTATTATTATTATTATTATTATTATTATTATTATTATTATTTAAAATGCCCAGGAATGGATGTATTTTGTTCTTAACTGTCTTTGCTAAGTGTTTAAGATGAAGCAGTCAAACTGACTTTTGTTTCCATCTATTGTTAACAGTCAGCTGACCTTTTATGGGAGTCAATTCTGGGGAAACTTGAGAGCAGATTCTCAGTTCTGCTAGTGCCATTTGCGCTAGGTGGGTCCAGATCTTGCTTGACCATTTGGCTTCCCTCGGAAGCATCAGGGATGTCTCCTTTCTTTGATGACTCTCCTCTTCGTAACAAATACACTGATTGGCTTTCTGTTCTCCAGTGGTCTCATTAATCTCGCTGATCAGGAGGAGGTTATGTGGCTCAGAGTTTCAAAGCTCTTTAGAGAAGTCCCCTGTTCCCTGGATTCAGACTGACTCATAGGGCAAAAGCCAAATATTGGTTTTCTTGGCTCTTTTCATTTAACTTTAATTTTAAATCCTAATCTTAAACATCCAGCAAATAAATTTTAACAGCCTTATATTAAGAGTACTGGGCTTTAATGTCTATAACTATATAATTATCTTTTTATTAATTGTTATCTGTATTATTCTGTCTGTATTGTAAGTAATGACTTATTATATTGAATGAACCCATGTTGTGTTCTTAAAGCAACACGTTTGTAAAACAGTAACAGAGAATCTTTAGATCACTTATAAGAAAATTTCAAAATAAAATTAACAAAAGTAAAAATACTTAGCTTGTGTAACAGCTACCCTGAATTTTTTGGCTGAGTTATACATTATATCCCCTGTTTGAGATCCTAGGAATATTGACCTTAAAAAAAACCAACTTTTTAACATAACTTTAAAGAAATATTATCTAACCTACTGGTTTCGTAGTCATTCTCACATGTAGTAAGATGGGACACAGAGCCTTATCTCAGCTAAGGCAGGGCTCTTTATAAATCTTAAGTATTTTAGTTCTAAAGCTAATCCTTATTTTTAAATATCATTTGACAAAGTTTACATAAATTGTTTGAGGTCACATGAACTTTAGCTAACACCATATGATATCACATTTAAAACATGAATTAAAGAAAGGCTGAAAGTTTTTAACCTTTACATCGATTAGGCTCTCATTAACTAAAAAATACATTTAAATTGTTCCCCAATGTAAAAAGTAACATAAAAGTTTACATATCTTATTGATAACAGGTAAATAAATCCCCAATATATTTTTTACCATACAACTTCAGAGCACCAGCTTGATATAATGCTCTTTTAAAGTTTCTACCTTACAGACTTGCATACCTATAAGATATGAAAACATTGATAGCATCACAATTACATTGATGTTTCTACATTAACCAAGTTTAGCTTTTAAAGCAATGGCAGTACAGTGCTCTAAAATAACAGTTCTTATTTAATCAGTTGTTTAATTTTTATGGTTGCTTGCTCTGGAGAAAATAAAACTTAATAAATACAACGTTATGGGTAAACTTATGTTTTAAGAAATTTTTGTCTCATTAACACATGACTTATTTTTATATTCTTATACAGACTTTAATAAGAACTTATTCAGACCTTAGTAAATCAATCAGATATCTAAGAAAAGTACTCATGAATGAGCAATCCCATATCAAATTTACTTTACTTATTTATCAAAATACTAGAGAAATGTATTGACAGTGTAAACCATTTTTATGTTGAAGGAAAGGTCCTAGAACCAAGGCATATTAGACATTTTGTAGATATTAATATTTTATTAGATTTTTGAACACCTAAAAAAATTGTAAGCTTCAATTTAAAGACATTGATTTTTATCTGTTTATCCAATTTAAATTGAAACATTTAAATCACATGAATTAAAGATCTTTGGATCTCCTATTAAAATTTGTTTTAATGAGCGCTTTTTTATGAGCGCTCCTTGTATATGTTAATTTGTGTATCATATATATGATATACGGGCATATGTATATGTAGACATACAACACATAACAAAAGTGTGCACACATAATAATAGTAAAGGCCTTGTAGCTTTTCTCAGGTGAAATCTCCATTGCAATGTTTCAAAAAGTCTACAGTTGGTCAAAGATAGAACTGATCTGAAAAACATTAACCTAGGTCTGTATGCTCAAAATCATGAGCTAAAAAAAAAAAAAAAAAAGTATCTAAGGAAAAAAAAAAGAGTCCTAGAAAAAG
Source organism: Callospermophilus lateralis (assembly GCF_048772815.1). Classification (NCBI taxonomy): domain Eukaryota; kingdom Metazoa; phylum Chordata; class Mammalia; order Rodentia; family Sciuridae; genus Callospermophilus; species Callospermophilus lateralis. The sequence goes on along the minus strand of NW_027514845.1, from coordinate 111,222 downwards.
TGACTGGCTAGTAATTAGTAAATACCATACAATTTACCTTTTTTTTCCCTTAGGCCTCAAATCTGTCTCCTACTAAGCTTTCAGGCTTCTTTCATTTACATTTCAATATAGATCATGGCTGAGGTCTGGAAGGAGCAGTAAAAACTGCTATTCTGAGCAGACACCTCAGGCCTAAGGCATTTTAACCATAATTTTGAGGTTCGGATGTTGAAAATTATGATACAAATTTAAGATACAATTCACAAAATTTTATATCTTTACATCTTGTTTTGTCAACAGATACCATTCTATGATTTACTATCCTTGTCCAAATTAATGCAGTGGTACACACAGTGACATTTTCCGAGGCTATCCAATTCAAAATTGGTGAAAAAAAGACTGTATGATTGGGAATTTACTTGCCAACTTGGAAGTAGAGTTCTTCAGTTTTCCATACTAAGTATTTAAGTTCTCTGGCATGAATTATCTGAAATCGTAAACTAAACAATTACCTAAACCCGACTTTTAACTGCAAGATTCTGCAATGCTTCAAAAACCCATTCAGATACCAGATTGTTAAAATAAAACATCATCATTTAGACACACATTCAGCTAAGATCATTCCCAAGAAACAATTTATAATATCAACACATTATTGCACATGTCTTAAAGGGCCAGATACAAAGACACAAGACAGACAGAAAGGAGGTTCAGACTATGGCTGTCAGAGAGAACCGTTTAAACCAGAGAAGATAAGAGAAAAATCTCCTACACCAGTGTGCACCATAGATATCCACAGGGGGGGGACCACATGTTTTAACAGAGGGGAAACCTGAAATGTAAAATAAAGTGTCTCCATGGTGACTTCACTGCATTTAGTGTCCCCTTTTTCTTTTTCTCTTTTTTAACAAGACAGAGGTGGCATAATTCTTACAGTGCAGGGAGGAAGGAGGTAATTCCCTGAATCAACAGGGCTTTGGCAGCTGCTGGGAGTCCCTCAGTCCCTCCTTTTACTTACAGGATTAGCTCCTCTTGTTCAGTTCCACACCAAGCATGCTTCATCTCCTAATATTTCAGTAGACAGCTCTCACAAAGTTCCGGGGTGGAGGGCGGGTACCAAATTTGTAAATTAAAGTTCGATTCCTCAACTTGACGCCAATTAATACCAATTTAATAATGAGGACTGAGTTTTGAGAAGAAGAAAAAGGGAGGTTTATTGCTTTGCGAACAAAGGAGAAACACAGGGGACTCTGCCAAAGGTTGTGACTCTCTTGATCTGGAGTGACAAGGGGTTTTAAAGGAGTTTCACTTGTTAACCTGGGAGATGCTCAGTTCTTAGGTCCCCAGCAAGCATTGCCCTCTGCAATGGGTGTGCTCCAGGCAGCCAGCTAGGAGCTTCTATCATCCTGCTTAACAAAGGCGAGTAAAGTTCATCGCAGTTCCCTAAAACACAGTCCAAAGTGGTGTCAGGCTTACTCTCTTGATTACCTATTTTTACGTCCAAAATCCTTAAGTTTTTACCACTGAAATCACACAACAAAATGAACAAAAACAAACAAACAATCAAAAAAATAGAACACAAAACAAAACACAAAAAACAGAAACCATGCGCCTAAACAGAAAAACAGTGGAACAGTGCAACATCTTGCTATAGCTCCAGGGTAGGAGTGCATGCGTGCCCGTCGGCCCCTCTCTACAGTTCCAGAGGAATTCCCTACAGAACAGAACAGAGAACAGAACGATTCTGGTTACTCTCCTGGAAAGGAGTATATGTGAGCCTCCCCAGGCCACATCTCTGTCATCAGAAGAGATCTCCCTTAACCGGATATCAGATGTTATAAAAGCCCCACTTACCTATGGAGGACTCCTCCACCAGGTGCTTGCTAATATTTTTAGTGCAAAGGTTCACTGCAGTGCTCCCCGGACTAAAGGCTCTCTTCCTAATATAGAGAAGATGGACCAAATCAGGCCTGTGTGGAGAGCTGTTTCTTGGTGCCTATGGTTGATATACCATTCTAATTTGTGAAAGTGCCACAGAAAGTAGGGTAAGCCTCCTTCTCATGGTATGCTTGAAAGCAACTGTTTGGAAAAAGTGGTTGCCAAGGCAGTGACCTCATTCAGTTCCTGAAGGATGCAACCTCACCTCACTTCCTTGGTAATGGAACTCTCTGAACTTGGGATGCAGGAAGCCAGGCACACAGAGTCAGTCCCAGTCCCAGTCCTAGTGGTCTCACTTGCTTCAATTTAACAAGGACAGAGTCAGTCTTTCTTGGTACCTACTGATGTGAGGATGGCCAAATGCCAGGAGTACTCTGAAGAGGGGCCTTTCCTAAAAAAGCAGGTAGTGGCTCACAGCTGGCTCCTGACCACTTCACAGAGTTGGATATGGAGACCAGATCTGAGACAGGATAGGCCATATCTGGGGAACATAGTATGGCCCAGCAGTCAGAGGACACTCCGGATAGTGAGAGACCTATTTGGGGGAAGGAGGTGCCTTTTTGGGTGTGGATGTGTGTTTGTGGTTTTGCCCCATGTTCTGAGAAGAGGTAGGAAAGTCGGTTTGTTTGGTTTGGAGTGAACTGTTTCTAGTAAGTTGTTTGACAAGGCGAGTGTTTCTATGTCTGTGTATCCCACTGTGTCCGTGGTTGTAGACATTAGAAAAAGAGAATGCATCAATGGATGTTTCCTGTCTAGTAGAAAGTTTCCCAGCATTCATCCTGCGCAATTTATGAATGCACTAGGGCTTGCCATATCGATGGGCAACACCTGCTATCTTCCTAAGTTCCTGTTTTCTTCCTGAAATCTAGCCACTCTCCAAAATAGGCTCATGCTTTTGAGTCCATGATATGTACCACCTCCAAGCACTGTGACATGGACATGTACTGGATAGCTGAAGGGAATGACAAGCATCTCAGAAAACTCAGATATCAATGTGACCAGGAAAGTCTCAGTGGAGAACCCCTGCAATGGGCCTTTTGATTGCCTATTTTTCTGTTGCCCTGAATGTCAGTAAGTTCTTTGCCTGAGGCCACGCCTTTGTGAATCCTGAAGAAAACAGTTTTCAAACGGAAATGAATGGGCATCACCTGTGGCTCTTTGCTTAATTGCTTTGTAAAGGGATGTGTCTGAATCAGCCTCTTGGTCCTGTGTGAGCCTGTGGCTTAGATTCTCAGCACCTGATGGATCTAAAGAACGATCCCATGTGTGGATCCAAAATCAAAATGGCCAAAAATCAGTCACTGTGGATGAAGTGCCTCACATTCTTCTGTAAGGTTCCTTACCTACATCAAGTGAGAATAGGAATCCTTTGAGTCAAATGAGTTATTCAAAGCCCTGCAGATGCTAGCCCATTGGTTCTTGGGTTTTCTTATGAATCCAATTCAAATAAAGAATCTAAACCCCACAGTCAGTAGGCCTCAAATTGGAGAACAGAGCTGTATTAATGGCAGACATATTTGATAACTCCTGGTTCACAGGGAGGGTGTCCAGGCCACCCTGACTATTGGCAAATGAGGGGAAAGGGAGCTTATTTGGGACACTGTCTTGTGCTGCACCTCTCATGGAATCCTCTTGCCAGAAGTTATGGTGAGTGTCTATATGGAAGAAGATGAGTGCCATGTGGGAGTGTTTTGGTTTTAATTGTGGTCATTTGTGTGGCTGTTGGAAGAGATAATTGGGTCCACCTTGGCTTGAACTTCGGTGTGATTCCCCTTAGAGTCTGTGTTTTGGAATTGACCTCCGAGAAGGTATAAGGTCCTATGCCATTGTATATCCATATTTCTGGGACATCACTACAGAATGTAATTCAACGCTAAGTATACCAATCAAGGGCCCAATGAACTTCTGGGCTTCAAATCTTACCTAGATTTCTGTTTTCATACTTATATTGAAAGGTTAATAAAATAGGTACTTGTCACTTCTTGATTTTCTGTATGCTTAAAAAAACACTGTTGAAATCTTGAGAACTGTTTGCTATTCTTGTTCCCAGAATGTGCTGTCCCCAACTGCCAAACTGCAGAATGTACTCGGTCAACCAGTTGCACGCAAACCACCCACTCGCACTTACCCATCAATAAACTTTCCTTCCTGCCCTCTCCAAGGAAAATATATAAGCACTTCTTAAGCTGTTCTCAGGGCTCTCTGCTCTATTCAAGTGAGCTCTGAGCCCTTGCATGCCGGACTCCCAATAAAGCCTTTGCTGTTGCATGAGACAGTCTCTTGGTGGTCTCTTCCACCCACCCTCGCCCGATCTTTACATCTGGTGGCCCCAGTGAGATCCGGCAGCCGCAGATGAAAGACCCCCAACGGGCTCCTCTGGGGATAAATAAGGCCCCTCTTTCTGGTTTCAGGATTCAGGTTAGGGTTTCACAAAATGGCTATTGGTAAAGAGCGTGAGCTCTCTCCCATGGTGGCTGACACACATGTAACAGAGCCACAGGCCATGTCCCTGGGGGATGAACTCATGAAATCGAGGAACAATAGTCTCCTTTATTCAGTGATATTTTGTTTCGAATTCGGTATTGCCAGCCCATCATGTTTTGCCGGCTACTCAGTCATGGTCTCAGTATTGGACGTCCATTGCCTGTCTTTATTGTCTTGTCTTGTCTGTGTCTTGTGTCATTGCTTTTATTGTCTGTGTATATTTCATTATGGGACAGAGCACTTCAATGCCTCTGTTCATGACCCTTGATCACTAGACCAAAGTCTGCTTAAGGGCTCAGAATCTTTCTTTTTCAGTAAAACGCCGGATCTTGCAGATTCTGTGTCTCAGAATGACCCAACTTTGTAGTCAGATGGCCCCTAGAAGGATCTTTCAACTTCGCACTAATTTGAAAAGTTCGAGATATTGTCTTTTAGCCGGGGCCACGTAGACATCCAGATCAACAGCCATATATCTTAACTTGTCAGGACCTCTGCAAATCTCCTCCTCCAAGGGTAAAGCCTTTCCTTGTCCCTGCACGGACTCCTACTCCTTCCCCCATGATTCTATCTCTTTAACTCTCTGCTCCTCCTCCTGCACCCTCTGTTCTCCCTGAGTCTCAAGACTCTACTGGACTCTCCTCCCCCTCCTTATCCTCTGCCTTCATCCCCCAACTGCCAACACCCTCTAAGTGATTCCCCTGCTGCTGACTCAGCCTCTCCACCATTCAAAGAAGCTAGGATGGCCCAGCGCCATCCAGATGACAGTCCCGTGGCACACAGAGCCCCTCCTTCCCTGGAGGAAGCTGGCCCGGCTACAAGAACTCAGAGAACTCGCCAACGTTTTTACACCTGCCTACTTGGGATAACTGCCAACAACTCCTAGGGACTTTCTTTATGACAGAGGAATAAGAGAAAAACCTCCAAGAAGCTAAAAAAAAAAAAAATATCCTCGGACCTGATTAGCGACCAACACAACTTCCCAACATAATCAAAGCCAGCTTACCCTTAAACCAACCCAACTGGAACCCCAACACCTTTGAAGATAAAGAGCATCTGTCCAATTATTGCCTGGCTCTAATAGCAGGTCTCCAAGGGGCTGCTATGTGACCAACTAATTTGGCCATGGTAAGAGAAATTATTCAAAGGCCTGATGAATCTCCCTCTTTGTTTCTAGAAAGAATTATGGAGGCATATAAAAGATATACTCCTTTCGATCCTCAGGCAGCGGATCAAAATTCATCTGTAACAATGGCCTTAATTGGGCAAGCTGCCATGGATATTAAAAAAATTTAAAAGAGACATTTAGTCAGAGAAGCTGAGAAAGTATACTATAAGAGAGAAACAGGGAGAAAGAAAGGGAACAAAGGAAGGATGAGAGAAGCAAAAGACAGACTAAGGGATTGACCAAGATCCTTGTCACAACAAGGAAGAGGCCAGAAATTAAGACGTAAGGTGACAGTAAGGGTTACCTGGGGCCATGCCAGAGGCCACCCCTGGCCTCAGATCAATGTGCCTACTGTAAAAAAAAAAGGACACTGGGCCAAAAAGTGCCCTATAAAGAGACAGCCACGCCAGCCAGCCATTGTGACTTTGGTGCATGACTAAGAAAGTTGGGGCTCAGATCACTTCCCCAAGCTCAGGGTAACTTTTGAAGTGTAGCGGACCCCAGTAAACTTTGAAATGAATACAGGAGCAGTATACGAAGCCCTTAAAGCCCCATTGGGCCCTCTATCAAATAAAAGGTCTGTAGTTCAAAGGGCTAATGGCAGTAAATATCGGGCTTAGACTACTAAGAGGACCATGGACATAGGTAAAGGAAAAATCCATCACTCCTTCCTAGTAATCCAGGAATGCCTGAACCCATTGATGGGCAGAGATCTGCTCACCAAGCTCTTGGCCTAAATAACTTTTAAACCTGAAGGCTACCAAATGAAATTTCTAAATCCTTTAGTATAAACTCCTATAGTCACGGCTTTAACTAAATTAGTAGAAGATGAACATCCACTCTTCACACCCCCCAAGACTGATCAAACAGGCAAGCTACGCCAGAAATGGATAACAGATTACGCAGATGCCTGGGCAAAAACTGCTGGGTTAGGCCTGGCCGTGAAACAACCTCCAATAACAGTGGAGTTAAAAACCTCAGCCTCCCCAATTAATGTCAAATAATATCCTCTAAGCAAAAAAAGCTAAAGATGAGATAAGGCCCCATATTCAGAAATATCTGACCTTAGGCGTCCTAAAGCCCTGTCAATTGGCCATGAACACTCCCCTGCTACTAGAAAAAAAAGCCAGGAACCGGGACAATTGCCCTGTTAAATACCTAAGAGAGATCAACAACAGAGTGCAGGACATTCACCCCACGGTACCTAATCCGTACAATCTGCTTAGCACTCTGAACCCTGAGCGGAAATGGTATACTGTTCTGGACTTAAAAGATGCTTTCCTTTGCTTGCCTCTGCATAAAGATAGTCATTTGCTGTTTGCTTTCGGGTGGGTAGACCCAGAAACCTGAACGTCTGGTCAACTAACTTGGACTAGACTCCCACTGGGGTTCAAAAACTCCCCCACTGTCTTTGATGAAGCCCTCCACAGAGATCTCAGCAATTTCAGAACTACGCACCCCAAAGTCACCCAGCTTCAATACGTGAATGACCTGCTACTGGCAGCCAACACCAAGGAAAACTGTGAGTCTGGGACCCAAGCACTATTATATGAGCTTGCTCAACTCGGGTATAGAGTTTCGGCCAAAAAGGCCCAAATTTGCTGGCATGAAGTAATCTTCCTGGGCTGTTTCCTTAGGGGCAGTAAACGATGGCTCACTGAGCCCAGAAAACAAACCATTGCCTAGATACCACCCCCATCTAACAGGAGACAACTCAGAGAGTTTCTTGGGACTGCTGGCTTTTGCAGGTTATGGATACCTGGGTTTGCGTTTTTAGCTGCTCCTTTATACCCGGTGTTAGAGGGAGATGCCCAATTCCAATGGACCCCTTATCTCCAGGAAGTTTTTTATAATATCTATGGACACTGACACTGAACACCTCAACTTCACTGAGCTCAGGCTGCAATTACAGAAAGCCCTACACTACGTTAAAAATGTACACCAACTCACTCACCTTGGTTCAATGAAACTGCAGGCATTCCTGTAGGATTAAGAACAGAGTTTTCCACTAACCGACTCACAGTGAAAGAAAATAACTGAACGGGTAACAAAAGCCTGTCGAGTCCGTCAATTGGTTAATGCTTACCCTTCCAGTTTCCTAGAGGAAAGCACCTATGAGGAACCAGAAAACGACAATTTTGGGAAGTGGACAATAGTGAAATTAAGCCAGCAAGGTATGGACTTAAATACCTCCTAGTCTTTGTAGATACATTTTCAGGATGGACTGAAGCCTTCCACACATACACACACACACAAAAAAAAAAAAAAACTGCACAAATGATTTTCAAGAAGATTCTGAAAGATATTTTTCCAAGATACGGTCTGCCTAAGGTAATAGGGTCTGATAATGGACTGGTGTTCATGGCCCAGGTAAGTCAGGTGTTAACTGGGACCCTGTGGATTAATTTTAAGTTACATTATGCTTATATACCCCAGAGCTCAGGACAGGTAGAAAAAATAAATAGAACCATTAAAGAGACCTTAACAAAATTAAGCTTAGAGCCCGGCATAAAAGATTGGATTATGCTCCTGCCTTATGCACTGTTTCATGCGAGAAATATTCCCTCTCTTTCTTTGTGTAACCTCACCCCCTATGAAATTCTCTATGATTCCCATCATCCAGTAAGGGACCTAACCCCAACTCTAAGGCCTAACGATCACTTCCACACCCCCTTGCTTGACAGACTTAAAGTCATTGAAAGAACTCAGCGATACCTGTGGAAACAGCTGGCCACTGCCTACCAACCAGGGGAGGAGGGGACTCTAAATCAATATCAAGTAAGAGACTTCGTCTACATAAGACAACATCAGGTGTCATCCCTGGAACCCCACTGGAAATGAACATACCAGGTGCTACTTATAAAACTTAAAGCGGTAAAAGTAGACGGAATCACTTTTTGGATCCATGCCTCTCATCTCAAGCCTTCGCTGTGTCCAGACTCTGGTTGGAAACTGGAAAAGCCTGCTAACCATTTCAAATTGCATATTCGCTATGTGGATAAGACTATAGACTCTCCCCTTGGCCACCAGTAGTTCTAACCCTCATCATCCCGTTCAGCAGCAATGGCTGATCACAAATCCTACTAGACAAGAAGTATGGTCTATCTCGCATACAGGCCCCATAGAGACCTGGTGGCCATCTCTCCACCCAGACATTTGTCAGGTCGGTATAGGTCTTTCCTATTGAGATATCCCTGAAGAAGAGGATCCCACTAAAATTCCATTAAATCTCTTCTGTACCATAGATAATGGAAACAAACATTATGGATGCAGGGACACGCGAGACAGATTCAGGTTGGCTAGCCTAGATTACTATGTTTGCCTGGCGGACTATCAAAGCCACAAACAGCCACGGCTGTGTGGGGGAGAAGCCGACTTCTTGTGTAAGTCAAGGGAATGTGAGCATACAGGGGCTGCCTGGTGGAACCCAAACTCCTCATCAAATTCAGTACACAGCATTGGCCATATTACCAATTAGACAACCAAATACTATGGCCCCCAGAGGGTTCTCTAGATCCTCAAATTCTGAGTGACATTTTCAACTTCGGCAAGTTCTCAAAAGGGGGAAATTTCCCTATGTGGAATCCGTTTTCCTCTTTTGCTCACATCCTGTACTATGCTTCTCCAATAGTTCCTCACCCTCAGCCTTCTGCTCTAGACTCTCTGCTATCACTCCCATCTTAGCAACCTGATTTCTCCTCTCCAATTACTAAATCAAAAACCCAAACCTCCGCTGGTTCTCAGAACATTGCCCCGTTGCTGAGGTAGCAGGTACCGAGGTACCCCTTCACCCACTCACTCCTCTCTTTTCCTGTCAGGGCCTGCACTAGGTCCCACCAAGTCCTCTACCAAGCTAACCCAAAGCTCAAACCAGCTGAGAAGAGCCCTCAGACCCCTCTCCACGATGTAATGAAAATGGCATTTAAAGTTGCTTTGTCATCACTGAAAAGAGGTTTCTAAGAATTTAAAGTCCCTCAAAGGCTTTTTGGAATATTTACTCCCATCTTCCCCTCTGCTCTACCTGTTTTAATGCTCAAGTTTTGTTCTAGGAAAATCCCAAACCCCTTTAGCATTTTTCTTTTACATCTCTCTTTTCTCATTCTTAGATTCACGGAGCTGCTCTCAGCCTCGACTACCCCGTCTTCCCCCTCTGTACCAGGTCCACAGAAATGTCTTAAATGACCTTCTCCAGAAGTCTTCACCAAGGCTTACTTTAGGTCTTTCAGCAAAAGAGTCCCTCTGAAAGAGTTCAATGTACATAAACTTCCACTTTTCGTGTTGCCCTGTTCTACTTGGCCACTGGCTGGAAAAATCACCACCCCTAAGCTAGACACTGCCTTTCCAGTTTTTCACAAAATATGTGAACAAGGCCTCTGGCCTTGAGCTGGGGATTCACCGAGATGCCTACATTTCTAAGATAAAAAAGTTAGCAACTGGTCTCCATGGTGACAGCTGGCAGGGAGAAAAAAAAGACAAAAAAGCTCTCCCCTTCCAAGGTGTCCTTGAAAAGTTAACTTGCCCAGAACAGAGGAAAAAAAAACAGAAACAAAAACTAATTTTTGTGAATTTCTGCAGACTGTGAACTTCTGAGCCCCTTCCCTTACATGTTGGGTACAAATTCTAAAACTACCAAAACTTGGGGTTCAGGGGATTAATTGATTACAACAGAAGCAATGCCCTCTAAATCCGGATGCAACCAAATAAGAATGTTTTCCTCACTTTGGTGCTATCTTAGGTGCATTTTCTTGTCCATTCCTAAAACAGTATAATTCTATACACTTTAACATTATTTATGTTTACATAAAATGGTCAATAGATGTGATTAATTATGTAATGATGCAGATGTTTTTCAGAGTGCTCTATCATGACGTAGGTTCATTTAAAGTTCAAATAGGGGGGCATACAACCCGGTTCCACCGGGAACCTGTATCCGTCACTTTGGCCATCCTATGAGGAATAATAACTGCTGAAGGGGTGGGCATAGGAACAACTGCCCTAGTCCATGAGACACAACAAAGACACAATTAGAAGCAGAAATAGACCAAAGCTTAAAGACATTAAAAACCGACATCACAGCTTTACAGGAATTTTAACCTTTCTCTCTCTGAAGTTGTTTTACAGAGCAGGCGAGTGTTGGACCTCCTCTTCATGAGAGAAAGTTGCCTTTTTGCTTGCATTGAGGGAAGAATGTTGTTTTTATGCCGACAATACTGGAGTTGTAAAAGAATCTATGAGTAAATTAAGAAAACGACTTGAAGAGCATCAAAGAGAGACAGAGGCCCCAGAAGGGAGGTTTGATTCTTTGTTCACATAGTCAACCTGGTTAACTATGCTTTTATCTGCCATGGCTGGTCCATTTATAATCCTCATATTATTGCTAACGGTAGGACCCTGTTTGCTCAACCGTGTAGTTTCCTTTCTAAACCAAATCGAACATGTTATTAAACCTAACCATACACTGTTCTCTCAATCTAATTTTACAGAAAAGTGGGGACAGAGTTGGTCTTAAAATACAGGAATATAGAGGATCTTCCACCTGCTGAGGAACTCAAAGGTCCATGCAGAAATGATCCCTGGAGAAGATGTAGGCAACTATGAAGGACCTGAGACAGCAAAAGTCTTCCATGGCAAACAACCTGCTCAGGATGAAGGGATGTGTCTGAATCAGCCACTCTCTTCTTAATGTATAGAAGATGGACCAAAGCAGGCATTTGTTGAGCTGCTCCTGCATGCCTATGGTTGACATACCACTGTAACTTGTGAAAGTGTCACAGTAAGTAGGGGCAGCCTCCTTCTCATGAGAACCTTGGAAGCAACTGTTAGGACAAAGTTGTTGCCAAGGCAGTGACCTCATTCCGTTCCTGAAGGAAGTGACCTCACCTAACTTCCTTGGTGATGGAACTCTCTGAACTTGGAATCCAGGAAGCCAGGCACAAAGAGCCAGTCCCAGTCCAAGTCCCAGTGGTCAAACTTATTTTGATTTACCAAGGACAGACTCAGTCTTTCTTGGAACCTACTGATGTGAGGATGGCCAAATGCAAGGAAAGCTATGAATAGGGGCATTTCCTGAGAAAGCAGGCAGTGGCTCATCGCTGGCCCCTGACAACTTCATAGAGTTGGCCAAGGAGACCAGATTTGAGACAGAACAGGCCATTTCCAGAGAACATAGTATGGCCCACCAGTCAGAGGACACTCCGGATAGTCACAGACCTACATGGGGGAAGGAGGTGCCTTTGTGGTGTGGGTGTGGGTTTGTGGTTTTGTCTCATGTTCTGAGAATAGGTATGAAAGGTGGTTTGTTTTGTTTGGAGTGAACTGTTTCTACTAAGTCGTTTGACAAGGTGAGTGTTTCTATGTCTGTGTATCCCACTATGTCCATGGTTGTAGACATTAGAAAGGAGAATGCATCAATGAATATGTCCTATCTAGTAGAAAGCTTCCCAGCATTCATCCTGCCCTATTTATGAATGGACTGCAGCTTGCCTTATTGATGTGCAACACCTGCTATCTACCTAAGTTCCTGTTTTCTTCCTGAATTCTCGCCCCTCTCCAGAATAGGCTCATGGTTTTGTGTTTAAGATATGTACAACATTGAAGCTCTGTGACATGACCATGTACTGGATAGCTGAAGGGAATGGCGAGCATCTAAGGAAACTCAGATATCAGTGTGACCAGGAAAGTCTCAGTGAAGAAACCCTGCTTGGGGCCTTTTGTTTACCAATTCTTCTATTGCCCTGAATGTCAGGAAGGTCTTTTCCTCAGTCCACCACTTTGTGAAGCCTGAAGAAAACAGTTTCCAAATGGAAATGAATGGGCATTACCTGTGGCTCTTTGCTTAATTGCTTTGGAATGGATGTGTCTGAATCAGCCTATTTGCCTTGTGTGAGGGTGTGGCTTAGATTCTCAGCTCCTGATGGATCTAAAGAAAGATCCCATGTGTACATCCAAAACCAAAATGGCCAAAAAAGCAGTCCTTGTGGATGAAGTCTCTCGCCTCTTCTGTAACTTTCCTGACCTCCATCAAGTCAGAATAGGGATCCTTTGGTTCAAATGAGTTCTTCAAAGCCCTGCAGAGGCTAGCCCATAGTTGCTTGGGTTTTCTCAAGACTCCAATTCACATAAGGAATCCAAACCCCACAGTCAGTTGGCCTCAAATTGAAGAAGCGAAGCAGTATTAATGGGAGGCCTATTTGATCTCTCCTGGTTCACAAGAAGGGTGTTCAGGCCACCCTGACTTTAGGCAAATTAGGTGCAAGAGAGCTTATTTTGGACACGGTCTTGGGCTGTGCCCCTCATGGAAAACTTTTGCCAGAGGTCATTATGAGTGTCTATATGGAAAAAGATGAGCGCCACGTTGGAGTGTTTTGTTTTAAATTGTGGTCATTTGGGTGGCGGTTGGAAGAGATGACTTGGTCCACATGTTCTTGAACTCTGGTGTGATTCCCTTAGAATCTGAGTTCTCAAACTGACCTCAGAGAAGTATTGACATGAATAGTGTTGAGATTTAAGGAAGCCAGGCATGAGTGTCGCCCTTGGAAACTAAGTTCTAGGCCCAGGATGGCTTTCCACAGAGCACTAGGCCTCTCAGCCAGGATACCACATGATTTTATTCTGAAAGATTTGGCACCCAGAGTTGAGAGTCAAAACTCATATGGACCTCACATTGTAGACCTCAATGGGAATAATATCATGTGATCTTTTGGCCACTCTTTGGGAAGCCTTACCTGTGAGTGTTCTCCAGAGCTTTCATTGAAATTAGCTTCCTAAAAATTTAATGGTTCCTGAAAGAATTGAAACTCACAGTGCCTCCAACTTCATCCTTGAAAAATGGCTAGAAAAATACCATAAAATTTTTGAAATTCCCATCACCAGGTGGCACTGGAGAACATTTGGATGTCCTGTTACTGATCATGAATATACCAGACAGTGCCTTGATTGACTGGGTTTCATGTAAATGGTGTAGAACAGAGATGCCAGTAAGTTGGACTCTGTTGAGTAGTTGGCCTAGAGCAGTGGTGGGCAGGTATGTGATAAAACATCTGTGGTGGGGCCATGTGGATCTTCCATTGGCATCCAAATGGCTTGTGACTGACATGGTGCAGCCAGCAGAACCTTCCATGTAAAGGCAACTTGTTATATGGAGAGTTTTCAGGACATTGTTCAGAATCAGGTTGCTATGGTCAAGGGGGCAAGCTATGTGGGATAGAATCCTGGTTCTTGTATCCTCAAGCAGAACCTAACCCACCACATATGACAGAACTCCCTCTTGCACTGTGACCCAATTGAACTCCTTTTATTTCGTGAAGCAAATACCAAACTCCCAGTGCAGCAGGAAGAAACACAATGAAAATGGAGGATGACCATATGGCTTCACAGTGCACATGGGGAGACCTTTAGCCCCCAGTGGCCACAGTTTACCTAAAAAGAGAATTTAGCACTGCTGCCTCATGTTCATTGGGAAATAAGAAAGCATGTCCTCCAGGTCTCATAGATGCAGACCAAGCTTTTATGGTCTCACTAGAAAGGAAGCTAAAGCTCCTGACAACAACATATTTTTCAAGTGCCCAACCTCACAGGCAGTTTCTCAAGAAGTCTCTATGCCAGCAGACCTCCATGTTTGTGGAGTGTTTACCCTTTCCCTTACCTTTGGAAACTCCTCTGCCACTTCCAAGGTTGTGGGCTCCTGAGCATATTCCATTCCAGATATTTGTTCACAGGTTTTCTAAATCTTCTCCTCTAATTGTGTCTTACTTGGGGCGAAGGTATTGTCAAGGCATTGTTCTGAATGAGAGTTGGAAGATTTTTGTGTAGCACATATTTACATACACATTGGATTCATTTTTCAATTTTCCATTCGAAATACTGAATCCTTGACACTAACCCATACCCTACTAGATTCTGACTACTAATTCTAATATAATGGAGAAAAAATAACCCAAACAGAATAGAAATACTAGCACTTCAGAGGAGGCATGGTGTATAGTTGGTCTTCCTATTTGCATGATATAGGGTTGGAGTTGTAAATCTTGTCAATTTTTTGTTGAAAGAGTTCTGCATGTGTTATTAAAGTTAACACATATGTGAATTCCTGTCTCCCTTTTTCTGTAGCCAATTCAGCACATGTATTTTTATATGAACATATAGAATCCTACCTGGTATCACACCTGTATTCTTGAGAGGTGGCTAACTTGGCAGATACAAAGTGTGAGAAGAAATCACTCCTCCTAAACGCTTTTGGAACTGTTAATTCAAATTATGAGTGAGCTTCTTAGTTAAAAAACATTATACATAAATCCATGTTCAGTAAAATTAATATTTTTGGATCTGTGGATGATATATATTTCACGATGAATTTTAATTGGCATATATATTGCTACTTTTTAATGTCTCTGTGTGTATTTTGTATATATATATATATATATATATATATATATATATATAAACACTCTAGATTTGTCAAAATATGAAATATATGTATCTTATTATACACTCCCTAAATTCATTCATGTTCATGTATGTGGTTTTATATTCAACTTTTCATAAGATTATTTTCAGAAATATTCATCCATCTGAAATACATATTTGTTTTATAGTATTGAAAACTCACTTCAGTAAATGGTGCAAACAAATCCTTATATTTTTACAGTAACTGACCCATTTTAACATCAATGCAAGTAGATTCCTATGGGACATGATGTGTATTTTGACGTTCATTTTTATACAACACTGGTACATTACTATTTCTTCAGTTTTTGTACATCATAGAATATACATTTCAGCCACAACTTCATAAATTTAAAGAAATTTGTAACACATTCTATCACTTCCTGCTTCAGAACATATGTATTCCTCTTTGTTTTTGACTGGTCATTTCATGAGACTTCTTTCCACACACATTACTTTCGATTTCCATAATCAATTTTGAAGCAAAATTCACACACTCTTTATGATGAACCACAACCCTAATATTACCATTGGATGTATAAATGGTTGGAATGAATGTATGTATATCAATATATGATTCCCTGTGCATTTTCAGATATCAATTTATTCCAATTTCTAAAGTTTGAACCAGTTGTATTATTTATTCGCAGTATGGTCTATTCATGCATTATGTCTATATTCATACACACATGGTACACCTCTATGTACCCCCAATACTAATTTACACCTCTTCAAAATATTGCTCCAAGAAATGGTGGTAGAAATACTCATGTCACCTGATCTACATATACATTTTATCACAGTAATATTCTGGCCACAAAATGCAAAGTCACACTTACGATTGTACCAAAGCCTAAATGGAATGTGAGTATGGATTATGAAAATCACCCATGTCCAGGTTGCCTAATGCTCTCAAATGTCAATCCTATTGGTGACTACATATTTGTTTCTTCCTAAGATTATATATTCAATCTCAAGCCTGTTGAAAATGTCTACTGGTATCACTCATTTTATACTTTGCCTGATTTCCTTATGTCTCTATTGATATCTGCTTTCCTATATATTTTCCCCAGTTCATCATTGTGACTGACTCTTCACATGTGCTGATATTTACATTTTCTCTCTACCCAAAACCCTATTGCTAAAGAACTTTTTGTCCAAATCCTATACTCACACTTTTTTCTAATCTTACCAACTCTCTTCGTAATCTTAACAACTCTCCCTTTTTGAATGGATGTTCTCCTCAACATTCAATCATCTAAGGTACAAGATCCTATGCCATTGTGTATAGATTTATCTGAGACATCTGCACAGAACATAATTCAAAGCTAACTATCCCAATCAAGGACCCAATGACCTTCTGGGCTTTAAATCTTACTGAGATTTCTGCTTTCATACATATATTTCACCTCTATAATCTTATAAATATCGCAGGTTTCCAATACCATTATTCATCCAGCAGAATGTCCTAACCCAAATCAAACATGTTATTAACCCTAAACATACACGATTCCCTCAATCTACCTTTATAGAAGAGCAGGGACAGAGTTGGTCTTACAATACAGGAATGTAGGATCTCTTCAACCTGCAGAGAACCTCAAAGGTCCATGCAGAAATTATCCCTGGAGAAGATATAGGCAGCTATGAAGGACCTGAGAGAGCAAAAGTCATCTTCCATGACAAACAACCAGGTAAGGATGAAGGGATGTGTCTGAAGCAGTCTCTCTCTTCTTAATGTAGAGAAGATGGACCAAACCAGGCCTGTGTGGAGAGCTGTTCCTGGGTGCCTATGGTTGATATTCCATTTTAACTTGTGAAAGTGTCAAAGGAAGTAGGGGCAGCCTCCATCTCATGGACCATTCGAAGCAACTGTTAGGACAAAGTGGTTGCCAAGGCAGTGACCTCATTCAGTTCTAGAGGAACTGACCTACGTCACTTTCTTGTTGATGTAACACTCTGAACTTTGGATCCAGGAAGCCAGGCACCCTGAGGCAGGCCCAGTCCCAGTTGCAGTGGTCTCACATGTTTGGATTAACCAAGGACAGAGTCAGTCTTTCTTGGCAACTACTGAATTGAAGATGGACAAATGCCAGGAAAGCTCTGAAGAGGGGCTTTTTTTTTGATAAAGCAGGCAGTGGCTCACCGCTGGCTCCTGACAACTTCACAGTTTTGGCGAAGGAGACCAGATCTGACATACGACAGCCCATTTCAGGGGAACATAGTATGGTCCACCAGTCAGAGGATGCTCCGGATAGTCACAGACCTACTTGGGGAAAGAAGGTGCCTTTTTGGGTGTGTTTGTGTGTTAGTGATTTTGTCTCATCTTCTAAGAATATGTAGGAAAGTCGGTTTGTATAATTTGGAGTGGCCTGTTTCTAGTAAGTGCTTTGAGAAGGTGAGTGATTCTGTGTATCCCACTGTGTCCGTGGTTGTAGACAATAGAAAAGAGAATGCATCAAAGGATGTGTCCTGTCTAGTAGAAATCTTCGCAGTATTCATCTTGTCCAATTTATGAATGGACTGCAGCTTACCATATAGATGGGCAACACCTACTACCTTTCTACATTCCTGATTTCTTCCTGAATTCTGGCCACTCTCCCATAGGCTCATGGTTTTGTGTTCAAGATATGTATCTCCTCCACAATCTGGGACATGGCCATGTACTGGAGAGCTGAAGGGAATGGTGAGTATCACAGAAAACTCAGATATCAGTGTGACCAGGAAAGTCTCAGTGGAGAAACTCTGCTTTGGGAATTTGCTTTTCTATTGTTCTGTTGCCCTGAATGTAAGGAAGGTCTTTGCCTAAGGCCACACCTTTCCAAAGCCTGAAAATATCAGTTTTCAAATGGAAATAAATGGGCATCACCTGTGGATCTTTGCTTAATTGCTTTGCAAAGGAATATGTCTGAATCCACCTCTTAGTGCAGTGTGAGTCCATGGCTCAGATTCTCACCCTGATGGATCTAAAGAAAGATCCCATGTGTGCATCCAATTCCAAAATGGCCAAAAGAGCAATCATTGTGGATGAAGTCTCTTGCTTTCCTCTGTAAGGTTCCTGATCTCCATCAAGTGAGAAGAGGGATCCTTTGGGTCAACTGAGTCCTTCAAGCCCTGCAGAGGCTAGCCCATAGGTGCTTGGGTTTTCTCATGACTCTAAATCACATAAAGAAACTATACCTGACAGTCACTATGCCTCAAATTGGAGAAGCGGAACAGTATTAATGGCAGGCACCTTTGATCAGCCCTGGTTCACAGGAACAGTGTCCAGAAACACTGACTTTAGACAAATGAAGGGCAAGGGAGTTTATTTTGACATTGTCTTGGGCTGTGTGCCTCATGGAAACTTCCAGCCAAGGTTATGATTAGTGTCTATATGGAAGAAGATGAGGGGCATGTGTGAGTGTTTTGGTTTTAATTCTGGTCATTGGTGTGGCGGTTGGAAGAGATGACTGGGTGACCAGGGATTGAACTCTGGTGTGTTTCCCCTTAGAGACTGAGTTCTGAAACTGACCTCAGAGAAGTATTGCCATGAATTGTGTTGGGATTTTAGGAGGCCACGCATGAGAGTCGCCCTTGGAACCTGAGATCTAGGACCAGGGTGGCTTTCCACAAAGAACTGGGAATCTCAGCCTGGATATCACATGATTTTATTCTGAAAGACTTGGCAGCCATAGTTGAGAGTCAAAACACATAGGACCTCACATTGTAGACCTCAATGATCCTGGCTTCAAGTGACCTTTTGTCCACTCTTTGGAAAGCCTTGCCTGTGAGAGTTCTCCAGAATTTTCTTTGAATTGAGCTTTCTCAACATTTAATGGTTCCTGAATAATTGAAATTCACAGTGCATCCAATGTCATCCTTGAAAAATGGCTAGATAAATACCATGAAATTTTTGAAATTCCCATGACCAGGTGGCACTCCAGAAACATTCGATGTCCTATTGCTTATTATGAGTGTACCAGACAGTTCCTTGATTGACAGGGTTTTCTGAAAATTGTTTAGAAAGGAGATGCCAGTAATTTGTAGCCTGCTGAGTAGTGGGCGTAGAGCAGTGGTGGGCAGGTGTGTGATAAAATATCATGGTGGGTCCATGTGGATCTGCCATTGGCTTCCAAATGGCTTGTGACTGACATAGTGCAGACTTCAGACCCTTATATGTAAAGGCATCTTGTTCTATGGCGAGGTTTCAGGGCAATGTTCAGAATCAGGTTGCTATGGACAAGAGAGCAATCTTTGAGAGATAGAAGACTGGTTTGTGCATTTTCTTGCAGACCATAACCCACCACACGTGACAGAACTCTCTCCAGCACTGTTTCCCAGTTGAACTCCTTGTATTTCGTGAAGCATGTACCAAACTCCAAGTGCAGCAGCAAGAAACACCACGAAAAGTGGAGGATGACCAAATTGTTTCACAGTCCACACGGGGAGAAAATAAACCCCCAGGGGCTACAGTTTATCTACAAAGAGAGAATTCAGCAGTGCTGCCTTGTGTTCATTGGAAAATAAGAAACTTTGTCCTCCAGGTCACATAGATGCAGACCCAGCTTTGAGGGTATCACTACAAAGGAAGCTTAACTCCTGACAAAAACCTATATATCATTGCCCAACCTCAGTGGCAGTTTCTCTAAAAGTTTTAGGCATGCAGAGCTCCATGTTTGTGGAGTGTGTACCCTGTTCTTACTTTTGGAAACTCCTATACCACCTCCAAGTTTGTGCACTCCTGAGCATTTTCCATTCCAGAAATGTAATCACAGATTTTGCAACTTTTCTTCTCTAATTGTGTCTTACCTGGGGCGAAGATAATTTCAAGGCATTGTTCTGGATGAGAGTCAGAAGATTTGTTTTAGCACATATTTGCATACACATTGGATTAATTTTCCTACTTTTCCATTCGAAATTCTGAATCCCTGACACTAACCCATATTCTAATAGACTCTGACTACTAATTCTAATATGATGGAGAAAAATAACCCAAACAGTACGTAAATACATGCAGTTCAGGGTTGGACTTGCCTTTTGCATGATAAAGGGTAGGTATTATGAATCTAGTCAATTTTTAATTGAAATAGTTCTCCATGTGTTTTGAAAGTTAACAAATATGTGAATTACTGTCTCCCATTTTCTGGAGCCTATTCAGCACATGTATTTTTATATGCACAAATAGAATCCTACACGGTATCACACATACATTATTTTGAGTTACATGACTTGGCAGATACAAATTGTGAGAAGTGATCACTCGTCCTAAACGCTGTTAGAACTGAAAATTCAACCTATGGGTGAGCTTCCCAGTGGAACAACATTATACATAAACCCATGTTCAGTAAAATGAATGTTTTTGCATCTTTATGATATATATTTCATGATGAATTTCGATTGGCATATATATTGCTATTTTTTAATTTCTGTGTTTGTGTGTGTGTGTGTGTGTATATACTCTCCAGATTTTTAAAAATATGAAAATTATGTGTCTTATATACACTCCCTAAATTCATTCATGTTCATGTATGTGGATTAATAATCAACTTTTCACAAGATTATTCTTAGAAATACTCAAACACCTGAAATACATATTTGTTTCCTAGTACTGAGAACTAACTTCAGTGAAAGGTGCATACAAATTCTAATATGTCTACATTAACTGACCCAGTTGAACATCAATGCATGTTGGTTCCTATGGGACACGATGTCTATTTTGACGTTAATTTTTATTCCACACTGGTACATTACTATTTCTTCAGTTTATACACATCTTAGGATATATATTTCATTCACTAGTTAGCAAATTTATAGGCATTTGTTTCACTTTCAGTCACTTCCTGCTCCAGAACACATGTATTTCTCTATGTTTCTTGACTGGTCTATTCATGAGACTTTTTTTCCAAATATATTGTTTTCGATTTCCATAATCAATTTTGAAGAAAAACTCACACACCCTTCATGATTAACCATAACCATAAGATAATCATTAGATATATAACTGGTTGGAATTAATGATTGTATATCAATATAACATTTCTTATATATTTTCAGATATCCATTCAATCCATTATTTAAAGTGGATCCAGTTATATTATTTATTCACAGTATTGTCTATTCATGCATTATGTCTATATTAATAGAAACAGGGTACACCTATTTGTACCCCCATACTAATTTATAAATCTTCAAAATATTGCTCTCAGAAATGGTGGAAGAAATACTCATGTCACCTGATCTACATACACATTTTATCACAGAAATATTCCGGACACAAAAAGCAAAGGTCACACTTACAATTGTACCAAAGCCTAAATGGAAAGATAGCATCCATTACTAAAATCATCCATGTCCAGGTTGCCTAATGCTCTCAAATATCAATCCTATTGGTGACTACATATTTGTTTCTTCCTAAGATTATATATTCAACTTCAAACCTGTTGAAAATGTCTAACCCTATCACACACTTTATACTTTGCTTGATTTCCTAATGTCTCTATTGATATCTGCTTTCCTACATGTTTTCCCGAGTTCATCATTGTGACTGACTCTTCACATGTGCTGACATTTACATACACTCTCTACCCGAAACCCTATTGCTGAAGAACTTTTGGTCCAAATCCTATGCTCACTCTTCTTTCTAAATCTACCAACTACCTTCCTAATCCTACCGACTATCGGTTTTTGACTGGATGCTCTCTTCAACATTCAATCATCCAAGGTACAAGGTCCGATGCCAGTGTATATTGATTTATCTGAGACATCTGTGCAGCACATAACTCAAAGTTAAGTATCCCACTCAAGTCCCCAATGCCCTTCTGGGCTTCAAATCTTACCTAGATTTCTGCTTTCATACTTATATTTCACATGTATACTCTTGTAAATATCGCAGGTTGCCAATACCATTATTCATCCCGCAGAATGATTCGTAACCCAAATCGAACATGTTATTAACCCTAACCATACACTGTTCCCTCAATATAACTAACTTAAGAGCAGCGACAGAGTGGGTCTTACAATATAGAAATGTAGAAGATCTTCCACCTGCTTAGAACCTCAAAGATCCATGAAGAAATGATCCTTGGAGAAGATGTAGGCAGCTATGTAGGACCTGAGAGAGCAGTAGTCATCTTCCATGCAAACAACCTGGTCAGGATGAATTGATGTGTCTGAATCAGCATCTCTCTTCTTAATGTATAGAAGATGGACCAAACCAGGCCTCTGTGGAGAGCTGTTCCAGGGTGCCTATGGTTGATATACCATTCTAACTTCTGAATGTGTCACAGGATGTTGGGGCAGCCTCTATCTCATGGGAACCTTGGAAGCAACTGTTAGGACAAAGTGGTTACCAAGGCAGTGACCATATTCAGTTCCTGAAAGAAGTGACCTCACTTCACTTCCTTGGTGATGGAATTCTCTGAACTTGGGATCCAGGAAGCCAGGCACCCAGAGCCAGTCCCACTCCAGACCCAGTGGGCTAACTTGTTTGCTTTTCCCAAAGACATAGTCAGTCTTTCTTGGTACCTGCTGATGTGAGGATGGCCAAATGCCAGCAGAGCTCTGAAGAGGGGCCTTTCCTGAGAAAGCAGGCAGTGGCTCACCGCTGGCTCCTTACAACTTCACGGAGTTGGACATTGAGACCAGATGTGAAACAGGACAAGCCATTTTGGGGGAACATAATATGGCCCACCAGTCAGAAGACACTCCGGATAGTCACAGACCTATTTGGGGGAAGGAAGTGCCTTTGCCGTTGTAGGTGTGAGTTTGTGGTTTTTTCTCATGTTCTGAGAATAGGTAGGAAAGGTGGTTTGTTTGGTTTGGAGTGGACTGTTTCTAGTAAGTCGTATTACATTGTGAGTGTTTCTATGTCTGTGTATCCCACTGTATCCATGGTTGTAGACATTAGAAAAGAGAATGCACCAATGGATATGTTGTCTCTAGTTGAAAGCTTCCGCAATTCATACTGCGCAATTGATGAATGCACTGCAGCTTGCCTTATGGATGGGCAACATCTACTATCTTCTAAAGTTCCTGTTTTCTACGTGAATTCTGGCCACTCTCCAGAATAGACTCATGGTTTTGTTTCCCAGATATGTAACACCACAAGGCTCTGTGACATGGCCATGTTCTGGATAGCTGAAGGGAATGAGATCATCTCAGAAAACTCAGATATCAGTGTGTGCAGTAAAGTCTCAGTGGAGAAACCCTTCTTTGGGCCATTTGCTTAATTCTATTTCTATTACCCTAAATGTCAGAAAGGTCTTTGCCTCAGGCCACCCCTTTCTGTAGCCTGAAAAACACTGTTTTCATATGGAAATGAATGGACCCCACCTGTGGCTCTTTGCTTAATTGCTTTGGAATGGGATGTGTCTGAATCAGCCTCTTGTCCTTGTATGAGGTTGTGGCTTAGATTCTCAGCACCTGATGGATCTAAAGAAAGATCCCATGTTCTTTTAAAACTAAAATGTCCAAAAGAGCAGTCATTGTGGATGAATATTTTTGCCTTCTTGTTTTAGGTTCCTGAACTCCATCAAGTGAGAATAGGGATCCTTTGGGTCAAATGAGTTCTTGAAATCCCTGCAGAGGCTAGCCCATATGTGCTTGGATTTTCTCATGACTCCAAATCACATAAAGAATCTATACCCTACAGCCAGTAGGCCGAAATTGGAGAAGTGGAACTCTTTAACAGCAGGAATATTTGATCACTCCTGGTTCACAGGAAGAGTGTCCAGGCCACCATGATTTTAGGCAAATAAGGGGCAAGTGAGCTTATTTTGGACACTACCTTGGGCTCATAGAAACCTCCAGCTAGAGGTTATGATGAGTGTCTACATGGAAGAAGATGACGGCCCTGTGGGAGTGTTTTGATTTTAATTGTGGTAATTTTTGTGGCGGTTGAAGGGATGACTGGGTCCACCTGTGCTTGAACTCTGGTGTGATTCCCCTAAGAGACTGCATTCTGGAATTTACCTCAGAGAAGTATTGCCATGAATTGTGTTGGGATTTTAGGAGGACAAACATAAGACTCACTCTTGGAAACTGAGATCTATGCCCAGGGTGGCTTTCAACAGAGGCCTGGGAATCTCAGCCAGGATATCACATGATTTTATTCTGAAAGACTTGGCAGCCATAGATGAGAGTCAAAACATACATGGACCTCACATTGTAGACGTCAATTGCCCTGGCTTTATGTGACCATTTGGTAACTCTTTGAGAAGCCTTGACTTTGAGAGTTCTCCAGAGCTTTCATTGAAATGAACTTTCTCAACACTTAATGGTTCCTGAATGAATTGAGACCCACAGTGCCTCTAACTTCATTTTTTAAAAATTGCTAAATAAATACCATGAAATTTTTTAAATTCCCATGACCAGGTGGAACTGCAGAAAATTTGATGTCCTGTTGCTTATCATGTGTATTCCAGACAGTGCCTTGTTTGACTGGGTTTCATGAAAATGATGTAGAACACGAGATGCCAGTAATTTGGAGCCTGCTGAGTAGTGGGCCTAGAGCAGTGGTGGGAAGGTGTGTGAAAAAACATCATGGAGGGGCTATGTGGATCTGCCATTGGCTTCCAAATGGCTTGTGACTGATATAGTGCAGACATGAGACCCTTATATGTAAAGGCATCCTGTTATATGGAGACTTTTAAGGGCAATGTTCAGAATAAGTTTACTATGGTTATTGGGGCAAGCTCTGTGGGATAGAAGCCTGGTTGGTGCATTCTCCTGCAGACCCTGACCCACCACAAGTGACAGAACTCCCTCCAGCACTGTATCCCAAATGAACTTCTTATATTTTGTGAAGCAAATACCAAATTCCCAGTGCAGCAGCAAAAAACACCATGAAAAGTGGAGGATGACCAAATGTCTTCACAGTCCCCACTGGGAGACACTTAGAATCCAGTGGCCACAGTTTACCTACAAAGAGAGAATTGAGCACTGCTGCCTCATGTTCATTGGAATATAAGAAACCATCTCTTCCCGGTCACATAGATGCAGACCCAGCTTTGATGGTCTCACTACGAAGGAAGCTAAAGCTCATGACAGCAACATATATTTCAGGATCCCAACCTCAGAGGCCATTTCCCAAGAATTCTTAGGCCAGCAGAGCTCCTTGTTTGTGGAGTGTTTACCCTGTCCTTTACTTTTGGAAACTCCTCTACCACCTCCAAAGTTGTGAACTCCCGAGCATATTCCATTCCATATATGTATTCCTAGATTTTTACACTTTTCAACTCTAATTGTGTCTTACTTGGGGCGAAGGTAATGTCAAGGCATTGTTCTGGATGTGAGTGGGAAGATTTTTGTGTAGCACATATTTACATACACATTGGATTCATTTTCCAATTTTCCATTTGAAATACTTAATCCCTGACACTAACCTGTACCCTACTAGTCTCTGACTAATAATCCTAAAATGATGGTGAAAAATAACCCAAAAAGAATAGAAATACAAGCAGTTCAGAGGAGGCATGGTGTATAGTTGGAATTGCTTTTTGCATTATATAATGTAGGAGTTTTAAATCTAGTCAATTTTCTGTTGAAATAGTTCTAGATGTGTTTTTAAAATTAACAAATATGTGAATCCCTGTCTCCCTTTCTCTGTAGCCTATTCAGCACATGTATTTTTATATGCACATATAGAATCCTACCTGATATCACTTGTACACACATGTGAGGTGGCTGAATTGGCAGATGCAAATTGTGAGAAGAGATCACTCCTCCTAAACGCTGTTGGAACTGAAAATTCAACCTACGGGTGAGCTTCCTAGTTGAATAACATTATACATAAATCCATGTTCAGTAAAATGAATATTTTTCGATCTTTGGATTATATATATTTGATGAAGATTTTCGATTGGCATATATATTGCTACTTTTTTTTTTCTTTTATTGGTTGCTCAAAACATTACAAAGCTCTTGACATATCATATTTCATACATTAGATTCAAGTGGGTTATGAACTCCCATTTTTACTCCAAATATAGAATGCAGAATCACATCAGTTACACATCCATATTTTTACATAATGTCTTATTAGTTACTGTTGTATTCTGCTAGCTTTCCTATGCCCTACTATCCCCCCTCCGCTCTCTTCCCATCTTCTCTCTCTACCCTACCTACTGTAATTCATTTCACTTATTGTTTATTTTTCCATTACACTCACAACCTCTTATATGTATTTTTTTTGTAACAATAAGGGTCTCCCTCCATTACCATGCAATTTCTCTTTTCTCTACCTTTCCCTCCCACCTCATGTCTCTGCTTAATGTTAATCTTTTCTTCATGCTCTTCCTCTCTGCTCTGTTCTTAGTTGCTCTCATTATATCAAAGAAGTCATTTGGTATTTGTTTTTTTGGGATTGGCTAGCTTCACTAAGCATAATCTGCTCTAGTGCCATGCATTTCCCTGCAAATTCCATTATTTTGTCATTTTTTAGTGCTGTGTAATCCTCCATAGTATATAAAAAAAAACATTTTTTTTTTTATCCATTCATCTATTGAAGGGAATCTGGGTTGGTTCCACAGTGTAGCAATTGTGAATTGTGCTGCTATGAACATCGATTGGCAGTATCCCTGTAGTACGCTCTTTTAAGGTCTTCAGGGAATAGTGTGAGAAGGGCAATAGCTGGGTCAAATGGTGCTTCCATTCCCGGCCTTCCCAGGAATCTACATACTGCTTTCCAAATTGGCTGCACCAGTTTCAGTCCCATCAGCAATGTACAAGAGTACCCTTTTCCCCACATCGTCGCCAGCACTTGTTGTTGTTTGACTTCATAATGGCTGCCAATCTCACTGGATTGAGATGGTATTTTAGGGTGGTTTTGATTTGCATTTCTCTGACTGCAAGAAATGGAGAGCATTTTTTCATGTACTTGTTGATTCATTCAATGTCCTCCTCTGAGAAGTGTCTGTTCAGGTCCTTGGCCCATTAGGTTATTTGTTATCTTATTGTCTAATTATTTGAGTTCTTTGTATACTTTGTATACTCTGGATATTAGGGCTCCATCTGAAGGGTGAAAAGTAAAAATTTGTTCCCATGATCTAGGCTCCATATTTACCCCTCTTATTGTTTCTCTTTCTGAGAAAAAAATTTTCAGTTTAAGTAACTCCCATTTGTTGATTCTTGTTATTAACTCTTGTGCTATGGGTGTCCTATTAAGGAATTTGGAGCCTGACCATACAATATGTAGATCGGAACCAACTTTTTCTTCTATCAGATGCAGAGTCTCTGATTTGAATCTAGCTCCTTGATCCACTTTGAGTTAACTTTTGTGCATGGCGAGAGAAAGGGATTCAGTTTCATTTTGTTGCATATGGATTTTCAGTTTTCCCAACACGATTGGTTGAAGATGCTATCCTTCCTCCATTGCATGCTTTTAGCTCCTTTATCAAATATAAGATAGTTGTAGCTTTTTGGATTAGTCTCTGTGTCCTCCATTCTGTACCATTCGTCCACCCGCCTGTTTTGGTACCAGTACCATGCTGTTTTTGTTATTATTGCTCTGTAATATAGTTTGAAATCTGGTATCGCTATACCGCCTGATTCACACTTCCTGCTTAGAATTGCTTTTGCTATTCTGGGTCGTTTATTTTTCCATATGAATTTCATGATTGGTTTATCTATTTCTACAAAAAATTCCTTTGGGATTTAGATTGGCATTTCATTAAACCTATAGACAACTTTTTAGTAATATCGCCATTTTGATGATGTTAGTTCTGCCTATCCATGAACAGGGTATATTTTTCCATCTTCTAAGATCTTATTCTACTTCTCTTTTTAGGGTTCTGTAGTTTGCATTGTATAAATCTTTCACCTCTTTTGTTAGGTTGATTCCCAAGTATTTAATTTTTTATGAGGATATTGTGAATGCAGTGTTTTTCCTCATTTTCATTTCAGAAGTTTTGTCGCTGATATACAGAAATGCCTTTGATTTATGCATGTTGATTTCATTTCCTGCCACATTGCTGAATTCATTTATTAGTTCTAGTAGTTTTTTTCTGTAGACCCTTTTGGGTCTTCTATGTATAGAATCATGTCATCTTCAAATAGTGATAATTTAAGTTCTTTTTTTCCTATTTTTATGTCTTTAATGTCTTTCATCTTTCTAATTGCTCTGGCCAGTTTTTCGAGAACTATATTGAATAGAAGTGGTGATAGAGGACATCCCTGTCTTGTTCCAGATTTTAGAAAGAATGCCTTCAATTTTTCTCCATTCAGAATGATGCTAGCCTGAGGCTTAACATAGATAGCTTTTACAATGTCGAGGTATGTTCCTTTTATCCCTAGATTTTCTAATGTTTTGAACATAAAGGAATGCTCTACTTTTTCTAATGGTTTTTCTGCATCTATCAAGATCATCTTATGGTTCTTATTTTTAAATCTATTGATGTTGTGAATAACATTTATTGATTTCCATATATTGAACCCTCCTTGCATCCCAGGGATGAATCCTAGTTGATCATGGTGCACAATTTTTTTGATGTGCCTTTGTATCCAAATCACCAGAATTTTAATGAAAATTTTTGCATCTAGGTTCATCAGAGATATTGGTCTGTTGTTTTCTTTCATTGAGGTGTCTTAGTCTGGTTTCAGAATCAGGGTCATGTTGGCCTCATAGAATGAATTTGGCAGAGCTCCCTGTTTTTCTATTTTCTGAATAACTTGAAAAGTATTTGTATTAATTCTTCTTTAAAGGTTTTGTAAAACTCCGCTGTATACCCATCCGATCCTGGGCTTTTCTTGGTTGGTAGTAGTTTGATTGCCTCTTCTATTTCATCGATTGATATTGGTCTGTTCAAATTGTGTGTATCCTCCTGACTCAGTCTAGGCAAATCATATGACTTAACAAATGTATCGATGTCTTCACTATTTTCTATTTTATTGGAATATAGGTTTTCAAAATAATTTCTAATTGTCTTCTGTATTTATGTAGCATCTGTTGTGATATTGCCTTTTTCATCCCGTATGTTAGTAATTTGAGTTCTCTCTCTTCTTCTCCTCGTTAGCATGGCTAAGGGTCTGTCCATCTTATTTATTTTTTCGAAGAACCAACAATTAGTTTTGTTAATTTTTTAATAGTTTCTTTTGTTTCAATTTCGTGATTTACGCTCTGATTTTAATAATTTCTTGCCTTCTGCTACATTTGCTGTTGTTTTGCTCTTCCTTTTCTAGGGCTTTGAGATTAAGTGAGAGCTCATTTATTTGTTGTTTTTGTTTTTTTCTTTTTTTGAGGAATGATCTCCAGGCGATGAATTTGCCTCTTGAATCTTGTTTCATTGTGTCCCATTGAATCTGATATGTTGTGTCTGTATTTTCATTTATCTCTAAGAATTTTTTGATTTCCTCCTTTATGTCTTCTGTAACCCATTGATCATTCAGTAACATATTGTTCATTTTCCATGTGATGTAGGATTTTTCCTTCCTTCTTTTACCATTGGTTTCCAGTTTCATTCCATTGTGATCAGAAAAAAATTCATGGTATTATCTCCACCCCTTTATATTTACTTAGTGTTGCCCTATGGCATAATATATGGTCTATTTTTGAGAAGGATCCATGTGCTGGTGAGAAAAAAGTATATCCACTTGATGATGGTTGATATATTCTATATATGTCAGTTAAGTCTAGGGTATTGATTGTGATATTGAATTCTATATTTTCTTTATTCAACTTTTGTTTGGAGGATCTGTCCAATGGTGAGAGAGGTGAGTTGAAGTCTCCCATAATTATTGTGTTGTGGTCTATTTGATTCTTGAACTTGAGGAGAATTTGTTTTATAAATGTTGCAGCACCATTATTTGCTGTGTAAATATTGATAATTGTTATGTCTTGTTGGTGAATGGTTCCTTTCAACAGTATATAATGTCCTTCCTTATCCCTTTTGATTAAATTAGTCTTGAAGTCGATTTTATTCCATATGAGGATTGCCACCCCTGCTTGCTTACAAGGACCGTGTGCATGGTATAAATTTTCCCAACCTTTCACCTTCAGCCTGTGTATGTCTTTTCCATTCAGATGTGTCTCCTGGAAGCAACATATTGTTGGATTTGTTTTTTTTTTTAATCCACGTTACAAGCCTATGTCACTTTATTGGAGAGTTTAAGCCATTAAAGTTTAGAGTTAGTATTGATATATGGTTTGTATTGCCACCCGTCTT
Source organism: Callospermophilus lateralis (assembly GCF_048772815.1). Lineage (NCBI taxonomy): Eukaryota > Metazoa > Chordata > Mammalia > Rodentia > Sciuridae > Callospermophilus > Callospermophilus lateralis. Next base: position 81,075 of record NW_027514845.1, on the reverse strand, counting down.
TGATTATTTATCTTTTTTTTAATTTAGTTTGTTTATCCATGATTAACTTTTCCCCCGCCCTCTGTCATTAATGAGGCACTTCCCACTGATGGTTTTCGTTGTTGATATTCATTTTTTCCTCGTGTAGTGTTTTCCTTAAGATGCTTTGCAATGCTGGTTTTCTGGCTGCAAGTTCTTTTAGCTTTTGTTTATCACGAAATGTTTTTATTTCGTTGTCTTACCTGAAGCTTAATTTTGCTGAATACAGATTTCTTGGTTGGCATCCATTGTTTTTAAGTGTTTGAAATACGTTGTTCCAGGATCTTCTCACTTTCAGCGTCTGTGATGAAAAATCTCTTGTTAACATTTTTGGTTTACCCCTGATTGTAATCTGCCTCCTTTCTCTTGTAGCTTTTAATATTTTCTCTTTGTTCTGTATATTGGATATCTTCATAACAATGTGTCTTGGCATTGGTCTACTGTGATTTTGTGTGCTCGATGTCCTGTAAGCATCTACAATTATTTTTATCCGTTTCCATTTTTATTTCTGGAAAGTTTTCTGTAATTATTTCATACAGCAGGTTACTCATTCCCTTGGTTTGAATCTCTGTACCTTCCTCTATCCAGATGACTCATTAGTTTTTTTTTTCTTATGTTATCCCATATCTCTTGGATGTTTTTCTCATGACTTTTTACCAGCATTTCTTTGTTGGCTAGACTTTTTTCAAGATGATATATTTTGTCTTCATTATCTGACATTCTGTCTGCTACTTGCTCCACTCTGTTAGTGATACTCTCAATTGAGTTTTTAATTTGGTTTATCATTTCCTTCATTTCTAGAATTATTGTTTGATTTTTTTTTATAATCTCTATCTCCTAATTAAGATGCTTAATTTCTTTTTATATCTGTTTATGTAATTCATTTTCAATGTGTTCTTTCACTGTTTGGTTTTGATGTCTCGTATCCTCTTTAAGGTTCCATTCCATCTGTCTAAGGTATTTCTTGAGTTCTTTATATGACCATTTTTCTGATGACTCTAGGTCCTTCTGAATATTTAGGCTGTCCATCATTGTTTGTACTCCTTTTCTTCCTTGCTTTTTTATGCTGCTCATGTTACTTCTTGTTTTGTTTGACTGCTGAGTTACTGCTTACTCTTATAAATTTATTTGATGCTTGGGAGGAAAGATATTAGAAGGGAAGGGAAGAAGTCACTAAAGAGAATGAGAGTAGACAGGTAGAATTCAAGGAAGGGAGAATAAGAAAATTGAAAAGAAATGAAAAGACAGAAGAAAAAAAAAGAAAATAAATAAAGAAAAAAATTAAATAATAATTATAATTAAAAAATGAAAATTAAAATTTAAAATAATATTAATAATAATAATGATAAAATAAAAAATAAAAAAATAAAAACATTAAAAAAGTTAAAGAACAACAACAACAAAAATGAAAATGAAAGAAATATAAAAAATATAAATTAAAAAAATAATAATAATACATGCAGTCATAGAGTTCAATTAACTTCTCTTTCAGTAGGTGGAGCTGTGTGCACTGGGCCAAGCTTCTCCTCTGAATAAGTGGGAACCAATCACTGTGCAGCAGCTCTTCCTCCCAGACTTGGTGGATCACCAATCCTGAGTGCCTAGGGCCTTCTCTTGTGCTTCCTCAAGCCATGCCCTGATCACCTGTGACGGTCACCACAATAGTGGTTACAAGCCAGAACTCTACTCCTGGCAGCCCTGTTTTCATGAACGCCTGTGCACACTCTCCCTGTTTGCCTCCCTCAGACCATAAGTTTGTAGAGCTTGGGGCTGAGGACCCCCAGCGAATTTTCTTGCCCTCTGGGAGCCACGCCACCGGTACGTGGTGTAAGAGACCTCAATTGTCAGCACTTGTGGGATCAGGAGCCCGGAATTCCACGCCGCTAGTCCCGAGCCAATCCTGATTCCCTAGGTCTGGCTATCGCGCTCACGGGAGAGCTGGGAGAGGCCCTTACGGCAGAGCTGGGAGGGGCCCTTAAGGTTTCCCCGCTGTGTTGAGAGAGATGGCTAGGGGATTACACACCTGTCACGCTGGTTTCAATGAAGTTATCTCCTCTGCCCGTGACATCATTTCTATGCTATGGTGGTATCCCATGCAAATGGTGACCGTTTGTTCCCTTTGCAAGGTAACCAACGCAACGGGTGGGTCCTGACTGTCTCTCCCAAGCGCCGTTTCAATCCTGTGGCCACTGCCTTTGAAGGCTTGGTTGGCTTTTACCTCTGAAAGTTCAGAAGGGCCGAACAGTAATTTCAGAGGGATCTTAGTGCTGAGTCACGAGAACCAGGCAAACCGGAGGTTGAATGCAGCCGATCCAGGCTCGGTGTGTGTTCTGAGGGGCCCAGAATGTTCGCACCAGATCCACATTAGGTCAACATTGCCTAGTGATTCTGAGCAAACAGCATTTAGACAGTTTACGACTCCCGATGCCCGGGTAGCTGAAGAGGTCAGAGACTTGATTTTTCCATGCCTGCCTTCATGATGGATCTCCTGTATTGCTACTTTTTTATATCTGTGCATGTCAGTGTGTATGTATGAGAGTGTATATATATATATATATATATATATATATATATATATATATATATATATACACTCTCCAGATTTTTTAAAATATGAAATATATGTGTCTTATTATACACTCCCTAAATTCATTCATATTCATATATGTGTATTTATAATCAACTTTCCACAAGATTATTCTCAGAAATAATCATCCACCTGAAATACATATTTGTTTTCTAGTACTGAAAACTAAATTCAGTGAAAGGTGCAAACAAAACCAAATATTTCTACAGTTACTGAGCTAGTTTAACATCAATGCAAGTATATTCTTAGGGGACATGATGTGCTTTTTGATTTTAATTTTTATTCAACACTTATACGTTACGATGTCTTCAGTTTATGCACATCATAGGATATATATTTCATTCAAAAGTTAGAAAATTTATAGGCATTTGTTTCATGATCAATCACTTTCTGATTCAGAACACATGATTCTTCTATGTTTCTTGACTGGTCTTTTCATGAGACTTCTTTCCAAACACATTATTTTCGTTTAACATCATCACTTATAAAGCAAAACTCAAACACCCTTCATGATAAACCATAATCCTAATATTACCATTAGATATATAACTGGTTGAAATGAATGATTATATATCAATATAAGATTTCTTATATATTTTCAGATTTCAATTCAATCCATTACTTAAAGTGGAACCAGATACATTATTTATTCATATTATCGTCTATTCATGCATTATCTCTATATTCATAGACACAGGGTACACCTCTTTGTACCCCTAATACTAATGTATATGTCTTCAAAATATTGCTCCCAGACATGGTGAAAGAAATACTCATGTTACCTGATCTACATATACATTTTACCACCGAAATATTCTGAACAAAAAAAAAAATGTAAAGGTCACACTTATGATTGTACCAAAGCCTAAAAGGAAAGTGAACATGGATAAGTAATAACATCCGTGTCCAGGTTGCCTAATGCTCTCAAATGTCAATCCCATTGGTGACAACATATTTGTTTTTTCCTATGATTATATATTCAAACTCAACCCTGTTGAAAATGTCTAATCCTATCACTCATTTATACTTTGCCTGATTTCGTTATGTCTCTATTGATACCTGCTTTTCTACATAATTTCCCCAGTTCATCATTGTGAAAGACTCTTCACATGTACTGACATTTACATTCACTCTCTAAACGAAACCCTATTGCTAAAGAAGCTTTTTATTCCAAATCATATTCTCACTCTTCTTCCTAAACCTACCGACTATCTTTCTAATCCTACCGACTATCCCTTTTTAACTGGATGTTCTCTTCTACATTCAATCATCCAAGGTACAAGGTCCTATGCCATTGTATATTGATTTAACTGAGACAATTGTACAGAATGTAATTCAACACTATGTATCCCAATCAAGGGCCCAATGCCCTTCTGGGCTTCAAATCTTTCTTAGATTTCCGTTTTCATACATATATTTCACTTATATATTCTTATAAATATCGCAGGTACCCAATCCCTTTATTCATCCTGTAGAATGATTCCTAACCCAAATCAAACATATAATGAACCCTAACCATACACCAACTTTACCGAAGAGCAGGGACAGAGTTCGTTTTAAAATACAGGAATGTAGGGTATCTTCACCTGCTGAGAACCTCAAATGTTCATGCAGAAATGATCCCTGGTGAAGATGAAGGCAGCTATGTAATACCTCAGAAAGCAAAAGTCATCTTCCATGGCAGTCATTCTGGTCGGGTTGAAGGGTTGTGTCTGAATCACTCTCTCTTCTTAATGTATACAAGATGGACCAAACCAGTTCTGTGTGGAGAGCTGTTCTCGGGTGCTTATGATTGATATAACATTCTAACTTGTGAAAGTGTTACAGGAAAACAGGGGCAGCCTCCACCTAATGGGACTTTTGGAAGCAACTGTTAGGCCAAAGTGGTTGCCAAGGCAGTGATGTAATTCAGATCCTGAAGGAAGTGACCTCACCTCACTTCCTTGGTGATGAAACTCTCTGAACTTGGGATCCAGGAAGCCAGGAACCCAGACACAGTCCCTGTCCCAGTCCCAGTGGTCTCATATGTTTGGATTTACCAAGGACAGAGTCAGTCTTTCTTTGAACCTACAGATGTGAGGATGGCCAAATGCCAGGAAACCTTTGAAGAGGGGCTTTTCCTCAGAAAGCAGGTAGTGTCTCACCACTGGCTCTTGACAACTTCACAGAGTTGGCCAAGCAGACCAGAACTGAGACAGGAGAGGTCATTTTGGGGAAACATAGTATGGCCCACCAGTCAGAGGACACTCCGGAGAGTCACAGACCTACTTGGGGGAAGGAGGTGCCTTTGTGGGTGTGGGTGTGATTTTGTGGTTTTGTCTCAAGTTCTCAGAATAGGTGGGAAAGGCAGTTTGGTTTGGAGTGGACCACTTTTAGTAAGTCCTTTGACAAGGCGAGTGTCTGTGTATCCCACTGTGTTCATGATTGTAGACGTTAGAAGAGAGAAGGCATCAATGGATGTTTCCTGTCTACTAGAAAGCTTGCCAGCATTCATTGTGCCCAATATATGAGTGGAATCAGGCTTGCCTTATGGATGGGCAACACCTACTAGCTTCATAATTTCCTGTTTTCTCCTTCAATTCTGGCAACACTCCAGAATAGTATCATGGTTTTGTGTCCAAGATATGTACCACCTCCAATATCTGTGACATGGCCATGTACTAGATAGTTGAAGGGAATGGCTAGCATCTCAGAAATCTCAGATATCAGTTGACCAGGAAAGTCTCAGTGGAGAAACCCTGCTTTGGTCCTTTTGATTACCTATTGTTCTGTTGCCCTGAATGTCAGGAAGAACTTTGCCTCAAGCCACCACTTTGTGAAGCCTGAAGAAAACAGTTTTCAAATGCAAATGAATGGGCATCACGTGTGGATCCATGCTTAATTGCTTTGAAAAGGGATATGTCTGAATCAGTCTCTTGGCCCTGTGTGAGGCTGAGGCTTAGATTCTCAGCACCTGATGGATCTAAAGATACATCCCATGCATGCATCGAAAACCAAAATGGCAAAAAGATCAGATATTGTTGATTAACTCTCTTGCCTTCCTCTGGTAGGTTCCTGACATCCATCAAGTGAGAACAGGGATCCTTTGTGTCAAATGAGTTCTTCAAAACCAGCAGAGGCTAGCCCATAGGTGCTTGTTTTTCTCATGACTCCAATTCACTTAAAGAATCTAAACCTCAAAGTCAGTAGGCCTCAAGTTGGAGAAGCTAAGCAGTATTAAAGGAAGGCCTATTTGATCACTCCTGGTTTACAGGAAGGGTGTCCATGCCACCCTGACTTTAGGCAAATGAGGTGCAGGAAGCTTATTTTGGACACTGACGTGGGCTGCTCCCCTCATGGAAACCTCCAGCCACAGGTTATGATGAGTGTATATATGGAAGAAGATTTGGGCCATGTGGGAGTGTTTGGGTTTTAATTGTGGACATTTGAATGGTGGTTTGAAGAGATGACTGGGTCCACGTGGGCTTGCACCCTGGTGTGATTCCCCTTAGAGACTGAGTTGTGGTACTGATCTCAGAGAAGTATTGCCATGAATTGTGTTGGGATTTTAGATGGCCATGCATGAGAGTTGCCCTTGGAAAGACATCTAGGCCCAAGTTGACTTTCCACAGATCACAGGGAATCTCAGCCAGGATATCACATGATTTTATTCTTAAAGACTTGGCAGCCATTTTTGAGAGTCAAAACACACATGGAACTCACATTGTAGACCTCAATGGGCCTGGCTTAATCTGACATTTTGGCCACTCTTTGGGAAGCCTTGCCTGTGAGAATTCTCCAGAGTTTTCATTGAAATGAACTTACTCACCATTTAATGGTTCCTGAATAAATTGAAACCCACAGTGCCTCCAACTTCTTCCTTGAAAATTGGCTAGATAAATACCATAAAAATTTTTGAAATTCCCATGACTGGGTGGCACTGGAGAACATTTGGATGTCCTGTTGCTGATCATGAGTATGTAAGACAGTGCCTTGATTGACTTGGTTTTATGAAAATGGTGTAGAACAGAGATGCCAGTAAGTTGGATCCTGTTGAGTAGTTGTCCTAGAGCAGTGGTTGGCAGGTGTGTGATAAAACATCTGTGTTGGGCCATGTGGATCTGCCATTGGCTTGCAAATGGATTGTGACTGACATTTTGAAGCCAGTAGACTCTTATATGTAAAAGCATATTGTTATATGGAGAGGTTTCAGGGCAATGTTCAGAATCAGGTTGCTATGGTCAATGGGGCTAGCAATGTGGGATAGAAGCCTGGTTGGTGCATTCTCCTGCAGAACCCGACCCACCACAATTGACAGAACTCACTTCAGCACTGTGTCCCTGTTGAACTCCTTGTATTTCATGAAGCAAATTCCAAACTCCCAGTGCAGCAGCAAGAAACACCACAAATAGTGGAGGATGACCAAATGGATTTACAGTCCACACGGGGAGACACTTAGACCCCAGTGGCCACAAGTTACATACAAATAGAAAATTCAGCACTGATGCCTCATGTTCATTGGAAAATGTCATTCATGTCACATAGATGAAGACCCAGCTTTGATGGTCTCACTCCAAATGAAGCTAATGCTCCTGACAACAGCATATATTTCATTGCCCAACCTTAGAGGCAGTTTCTCCAGATGTCAGGCTGGCAGAACTTCATGTTTGTGGAGTGTTTACCCTGTCCCTTACTTTTGGAAACTCCTCTACCACCTCCAAATTTGTGAACTCCTGAGCATTTTCCATTCCACATATGTATTCACAGATTTTCTAACTCCTCTCCTCTAATTGTGTCTTATGTGGGGCGAAGGTAATGTCAAGGCATTGTTATGAATGAGAGTGGGAAGTTTTTTGTGTAGCACATATTTGCATATACATTGGATACATTTTCAAATTTTCCATTCGAAATACTGAATCCCTGACACTAACACATACCCTAATAGACTTTGACTTCTAATCCTAATATTATGTAGAAAAATAACCCAAACAGAATAGAAATACAAGAGGTTCACAGGAGGCATGGTGTATAGTTGGACTTGCCTTTCGTATGATAAATGGTAGGTGTTATAAATCTAGCAAATTTTAATTGAAATAGTCCTCCATGTGTTTTAAAAGTTAACAAATATGTGAATAACTGTCTCCCTTTCTCTGTAGCCTATTCATCACATGTATTTTTATATGCACATATCGAATTCTACCTGGTATAACTCGTACATTTTGTGAGGTGGCTGGCTTGGCAGATACAAATTGTGAGAAGAGATCACTCCTACTAAATGCTGTTGAAACCGAAAATTCAAGATACGGGTGAGCTTCTTAGTTGAACGACATAAATCCATGTTCATTAAAATGAATATTTTTGGATCTGTGGATGATATATATTTCATGGTGAATTTCGATTGGCATACATAATGCTACTTTTTAATGTCTCTTTGTGTATGTATATATATACATATATATATATATATATTTTTTCACTCTGCAGATTTTTCAAAATATGAAGTATATTTTTCTTAATATACACTCCCTAAATTCATTCATATTCATGTATGTGGATTTATAATCAACTTTTCAAAAGATTTTTCTCAGAAATATTCATCCACCTGAAATACTTATTTGTTTCCTAGTACTGAAAACTAACTTCAGGGGATCATATGATGGCTGCGAAGGGAGTGCATCACCCCCATAACCGCGTCACTGTGCGGGAGAATGACGAGTTAGAATGGCTAAAACCTATCTTGTTAGGAATTTCCAGCAAAATTGTGGTTCTCCAAAACCTAGTGTACATATTTCCATCTCACGAGGATCAGCTACGGGAACTCAAACGCGAGTGATTTGTCCTCACAGAAGGTCATGTGGCTTATTCAGGAAATCGCTCCGTGGCTAGAGTCTGTGGTGCGTGCTGGGAAACGACGAGATAGCAACGCAAATATACAGCGGTGCAGATACTGTGGGCTCCTGCCACGTATGCAATCACTGTGCTCAGTGCTGAATTCTGGGTTTGAGACGTGGAAGCATGCAGTCCAACTCGTTTCTCCGCACCAGTCAGACCACAGAGGAACCCAGCGGCCACCATCTTGGAGAGGTGACGTCACCATCCCTGTTTTCGACTGATCGCAGCTTATTCAGCTATAGAACCGGTAATTTCAGGATGCCATTCACCTTTGTCTTGCAGACAAATTACTCAGGCTCAGTGCTAAAGAACCCGCAGAAACTGCGTCTTGGAGCCTGCTTCTATTAGAACATACACCGAGCCCAGAGCGGCCGAATTCCGCCTCCCGGAACTGATCTGGCCCTGGGCTAAAGAACCCGCGGAAACTGATTCTCGGTCCGGGTCTTGCTGAATACTGTGGAGGTAAATATCAACCGAGCCTTCATAGGGAGTGCAACAGGATTGAGACGGGGCTTGTGAGTGCCGGTCAGAACTCACCCATTGGTTTAGTCACCCAGCAAAGGGGAAAAAATGCTGCCTTTTGCATGGGAAACCAACATGGCAGAGATCTGATGTCATCAGAAAGCAGCAGAGGAGATAACTTCATTGATACCAGCGATGACAGAAACAGTTGGTCTCCTGGTAAAGAAAGTGAGTCACAAACACCCGGGTCTCTCTCACTTTGTCATCAAGCCAGAGGGGCAGAGCAGAGCTGCCGCCCACGCCCAGAACAGGCCCAGCGACACACCTGCATGGTAGTCATGTCACCCCAATTGGAATAGAGGCAGAGCAGAGCCGCCGCCCTTGCCCAGAACAGGCCCAGTGACCCGCAGGCGTGGTAGTCAAATCACCTGAATTGGAATAGTTGCAGAGCAGAGCCTTCTCCCGCACCTAGTACAATCCCAGTGGCCCACCGGCATGGTAGTCAGGTCACCCCAATATTAGTAGGGGCAGAGCAGAGCCTTCGCCCGCACCCAGAACAGGCCCAACAACCTGCCGGCATGGTAGTCACGACCCCCCAAATGGAGTAGTGGCAGAGCAGAGCCATCACCCGCACCCGCAAGGTAGGCACACCTGCACCTGACTAGCAGAAGAGGCCCATCGCCCTGCCGGCGCGGCAGACACTTCACCCCATTTGGAATAGGAGCAGAGCAGATCCGTTGCCCGTGCCCGCAAGGTAGGCAGACCTGTGACAAACTGGCGGAACAGGCCCAGCAACACACCTGCATGGTAGTCACGTCACCCCAATTGGAGTAGGGGCAGAGCAGAGCCGCCGCCAGCACCTACAAGGTAGGCAGACCTGCGACTGATCGGCAGAACACCCCAGGGGTCCACGGGCCTGGTAGACACGTGACCCAATTGGAGGAGGGGCAGAGCAGAGCCGCCTCCCGCGCCTGCATGGTAGGCAGACCTGCAACCGATCAGGAAAACAAGCCCAGCGGCCCGTCAGCAAGGTAGTTAGATCACCCTAATTGGAGGAGCAGCACAGCCCCCCTGTGCCCATGCAAGGGAGACTTTGCAACTATACAAGAGCAATATAAATATATAGGAGGAAAATTTCAAAATCACAACAGTTTCACCAAGCAGAAAGAAAAGCGAGCAGTATGATAAGACAAGGAAAAAAGGACCACAAGCAATGCAGTTCAGCACAACTTTAGAAGAGGTAATAGCTGCAGTAGATGGAATGTCAGATAAAGAACTCAGGATATACATGCTTCAGATGATCTGGAGTCTCAAGGAAGACATTAGACAGCAAAATCAGACAATGAAAAATCACTTCGACAATGAATTACATAAACAAATCCAAGAAGCAAAAGATCAGCTATACAGGGAGATAGAGGTTGTAAAAAATAACAAACAGAAATCCTAGAAATGCAGAAAGCAATAAACCAACTTAAAAACTCAATTGACAATACTACCAGCAGAGTAGAACACTTAGAAGATAGAACATCAGACAATGAAGACAAAGTATTCCAACTTGAAAAGAACATAGACAGCTCAGCAAGACTGTTAAGAAACCATGAACAGAATATCCAAGAAATACGGGATAACATAAAGAGACCAAACTTAAGAGTCATTGGAATACAGGAAGGTATAGAGGTCCAAACCAAAGCAATGAGCAATGTATTCAATGAAATAATACGAGAAAACTTCCCAGACTTGAAGAATCAGACTGACTCCCAAGTCCTAGAAGCCTACAGGACGCCAAATGTGCAAAATCATAAGAGATCCACACCTAGACACACTATAATGAAGATGCCCAACATACAGAATAAGGAGAGAATTTTAAATGCTACAAGAGAAAAAAAAGCAGATTACATTTAGGGGTAAACCAATCAGGATAACAGCTGATCTTTCAACACAGACTCTGAAAGCTAGAAGATCCTGGATTAACATTTTTCAAACACTGAAAGAAAATGGATTCCAACCAAGAATTGTGTATCCAGCGAAATTAAGCTTCAGGATGGAAGATAAAATCATAACCTTCCATGTTAAAAAAAAAGTTAAAATAAATTGTAGCTAGAAAACCATCTCTTCAAAACATCATCGGCAAAATATTAAAGGAAGAGGAAATGGAAAATAACAATAAAAACCAACAGTGGGAGGTAGTACAGTAAAAGGGGGAAATAATCAATGTAGAAAACAATCCATGTTTAATAACATAAATAAACAAATAGGGCTGGAAGAACAACCATTATCTCAATAATAACCGTAAATGTTAATGGCTTAAACTCACCAATTAAGAGACACAGGCTAGTAGAATGGATCACAACACAAGACCCAATAATATGCTGCCTACAGGAGACGCATTTTATAGGAAAAGACATACATAGACTGAAGGTGAAAGGTTGGGAAAAATCATATCACTTATATGGACTTCAGAAACAAGCAGGAGTGTCCATACTCATATAAAATAAAATAGATTTCAAGCCAAAGTTAATCAAAAGGGATAAAGAGGGACACTACATACTGCTCAAGAGAACCATACACCAACAAGACATAACCATTATAAATATATATATGCCCCAAACAATGGTGCAGCTATGTCCATCAAACAAACTTTTCTCAAGATCAAGAGTCTAATAGACCACCATACAATAATCATGGGAGACTTCAACACACCTCTCTCACCACTGGACAGGTCTTCCAAACAAAAGTTGAAATAGAAAACTATAGAACTCAATAACACAATTAATAACCTAGACTTAATTGACATATATCGAATATACTCCTCAACATCAAGCAGTTACATTTTTCCTCAGCAGCACATGGATCCTTCTCAAAAATAGATCATATATTATGTCACAGGGCAATTCTTAGACAATATAAAGAAGTAGAGATAATACCATGCATCTTATCTGATCATAATCTAATATAAACTAAAAATCAATGATAAACGAAGGAAGGAAAAACCATGCATCACTTGGAGAATGAACAATAGGTTACTGAATGATCAATGGGTTATAGAAGACATCAAGGAGGAAATTAAAAAATTCTTAGAGATAAATGAAAACACAGGCACAACATATCAGAATCTATGGGACACACTGAAATCCGTTCTAAGAGGAAAATTCATTGCTTGGATTTCATTCCTTAAAAAAAGGAAAAAAAAAAAAACAAATAAATTATCTCATACTTCATCTCAGAATCCTAGAAAAAGAAGAGGAAAACAACAGCAAAATAAGTAGAAGGTAAGATTTAATTAAAATCAAAGCTTAAATTAATGAAAGCAAAACAAAAGAAACAATTGAAAAAATTGAGAAAACTAAAAGTTGGTTCTTTGAAAAAATAAATAAAATCGACAGACCCTTAGCCATGCTAATGAAGAGAAGAAGAGAGAAAACTCAAATTACTAGCATACGGGATGAAAAGGGCAACATCACATGTTAAGGTCTATAAACAAGTCAGGATGGCACCTGGTATTTTGCCAGAGAAATGTTAGGGTCTGTAAACAAGTCTGGATGGCGCCTGGCCAAATGCCATAGAGAGTGGTTTGTGAAGTAACAAAAGCAAGCCATTAAGTGTGGAGATTCCTTATTGGTTGACTGCTGGATCTATTTTATGCTAATTAGATAAGCTATATAAAATGTATAAATATCGCTCACATGCTACAATAAACGGCTTCCACTCCTGCTGTATCAATCTACACAAGTTATTTGTCACCCCCTGGCAATCACAGCAGATATTTCTGAAATACAGAAGATAATCAGAAATTAATTTGATTCGTTATACTCCAATATAATAGAAGATAGTGAAAGCATCGAAAAATTTCTTAAGTCATATGATCTGTCCAGATTGAGTCAGGAGGATATAGAGAACCTAAACAGACCAGTATCAATTGAGGAAATAGAAGAAACCATCCAAAGATTACCAACTAAGAAAAGACCAGGACAGTATGGGTATACAGCAGAGTTTTACAAACCCTTTAAATATGAACTAATACCAATACTTTTCAAGCTATTTCAGGAAATTGAAAAAGAGGGAGATCTTCCAAATTCATTCTACCAGGCCAATATCACATTGATTTCTACACCAGACATAAACACTTCAAACAAAGAAAACTACAGACCAATATCCCTAAGGAATCTAAATGCAAAAATCCCTAATTAAATTCTGGCGAATCAGATACAAAAACATACTAAAAAAATTGTGCACCATGATCAAGTAGGATTCATCCATGGAATGCAAGGCTTGTTCAATATACGAAAATCAATAAATGTTATTCACCACATCAATAGACTTAAAAATAAGAACCATATGATCATCTCGATAGATGCACAAAAAGCATTCGACAAAGTACAGCATCCCTTTATCTTCAAAACTCTAGAAAAACTAGGAATAACAGGATCATACCTCAATATTGTAAAAGCAATCTATGCTAATCCTCAAGCTAGCATCATTCTGAATCTAGAAAAATTGAAGGCATTCCCTCTAAAATCTGGAACAAGAATGGGATGCCCTCTCTCACTACTTCTGTTCAATACAGTTCTCGAAACACTGGCCAGAGCAATTAGACAGACAGAAGAAATTAAAGGCATAAAAATAGGAAAAGAACAACTTAAATTATTACTATTGCAGATGACATGATTCTATACCTAGCAGACCCAAAAGGGTCTACAAAGAAACTAATAGAGCTAATAAATGAATGCAGCAAAGTGGCAGGATATAAAATCAACACGCATAAATCAAAGGCATTCCTCTATATCAGGGACAAATCCTCTGAAATGGAAATGAGAACAACCACTCCATTCACAATATCCTAGAAAAAAAAAGATGGGAATCAACCTAACAAAAGAGGGGAAAGTCTCATACAATGAAAACTACACAACCCTAAAGAGAGAAATATAAGAAGATCTTAGAAGATGTAAAAATATACCCTGTTCATGGAAAGGCAGAACTAACATCATCAAAATAGTGATATTACCAAAATTTCTCTATAGGTTTAATGCAATGCCAATCAAATCCCAAAGGCATTTCTTGTAGAAATAAAGAAAGCAATCATGAAATACATATGGAAAAATAAAAGTCCCAGAATAGCAAAAACAATGCTAGGCAGGAAGTGTGAATCAGGTGGTAGAGCGATACCAGACTTCAAACTATACTACAGAGCAATAGTAACAACAATAGCATGGTACTGGTACCAAAACAGGCTTGTGGACCAATGGTACTGAATAGAGGACACAGAAACCAATCCACAAAACTACAACTATCTTATATTTGATAAAGGGGCTAAAAGCATGCAATGGAGGAAGGATAGCATCTTAAACAAATGGTGTTGGGAAAACTGGAAATCCATATGTAACAAATTGAAACTGAATCCCTTTCTCTTGCCATGCACAAAAGTTAACTCAAAATGGATCAAGAAGCTTGATATCAAATCAGAGACACAGTGTCTGATAGAAGAAAAATTTGCTTACGATGTACATACTGTGGGGTCGGGCTCCAAATTCAACAATAGGACACCCATAGCACAAGAGTTAATAACTAGAATCAACAAATGGGACTTACTCAAACTAAAAAGTTTTTTCTCAGCAAAAGAAACAATAAGAGAGGTAAATAGGGAGCCTACATCCTGGGAAGAAATCTTTACTCCTCACACCTCAGATAGAGCCCTAATATCCAGAGAATACAAAAAACTCAAAAAATTAGACAATAAGATAACAAATAACCCAATCAACAATTGGGCTGAGGACCTCAACAGACACTTATCAGATGAGGACTTACAATCAATCAACAAGTACATGAAAAAATGCTCACCATCTCCAGCAGTCAGAGAAATGCAAATCGAAACCACCCTAAGATACCATCTCACTCCAGTAAGATTGGCAGCCATTATGAAGTCAAACAACAAGTTCTGGCAAGGATGTGGGGAAACAGGTACACTTCTACATTGCTGGTGGGACTGCAAATTGGTGCAGCCAATTTGGAAAGTAGTATGAAAATTTCTTGGAAAGCTGGGAATGGAACCACCATTTGACCCACCTATTCCCCTACTCAGTCTATTCACTAAAGACCTAAAAACAGCATGCTACAAGGACACTGCTACATCGATGTTCATAGCAGAACAATTCACAACAGCAAGACTGTGAAACCAACTTAGATAACCTTCATTGAAAGAATGGATAAAATACTGTGGCATTTATACACAATGGAGTATTACTCTGCATTGAAAAATTAAAAAAAATCATAGAATTTGGAGGGAAATGGATGGCATTAGAGCAGATTATGCTAAGTGAAGCTAACCAATCCTTAAAAAACAAATGCCAAATGTCATCTTTGATATACGGAGAGTAACTAAGAACAGAGGAGAGACGAAGAGCATGACAAGATGATTAACATTAAAGCGGGATGAGAGGTGGAAAGGAAAGGGAGAGAGAAGGAAAATTGCATGGAATTGGAAGGAGACCCTCAGGGTTATACAAAATTACATACAAGAGAAAGTGAGGAGAAAGAGAAAAATAATACAAGGGGGACAAATTTATTACAGTTGAGGGGGTAGAGAGAGAAGAGGGGAGGGGCGGGGAGGGGAGGGGGGATAGTAGAGGATAGGAAAGGCAGCAGAATTCAATAGACACTAGTATGGCAATATGTGAATCAATAGATGTGTAACTGATGTGATTCTGTAATCTGTACATGGGGTAAAAATGGGAGTTTATAACGCACTTGAATCAAAGTGTGAAATATGTTATAACAACAACTATGTAATGTTTTGAACAACCATAAATAAAAATGAAATAAAACTAACTACGGTGAATAATGCATGCAATCCTAATATTTCTACAGTAACTGACCCAGTTTAACATCAATGCAAGTAGATTCCTATGGGACATGATGTGTACTTTGACCTTCATTTTTATTCAACACTGGTACATTACTATTTCATCAGTTTATGCACATCACAGGATATATATATTTCATCCACAATTTAGGAAAGTTATAGGCATTTGTTTCACTTTCAATCAATTCCAGCTTCAGAACACATGGATTCCTCCATATTTCTTGACTGGTCTTTTCATGAGACTTCTTTCCAAACACATTATTTTCGATTTCCATAAACACTTTTGAAACAAAACTCACACACACTTCATGACAAACAATAACCCTAAGATTACCATTATATATGTAACTGGTTGGAGTGAATGATTGTATGTCAATATATGATTTCCTATATATTTTAAGATATCAATTCAATCCATTATTTAAGAGAAAAAAGTTATATTATTTATTCACACTATGGTCTATTCATGCATTATCTCTATATTCATTGACACAGGGTACACCACTTGGTACCCACAATACTAATTTATGTGTCCTCAAATATTGCTCCCAGAAATGGTGGAAGAAATACACATATCATATGATCTACATATATATTTGATCACAATAATTTTCTGGGCACAAAATGCAAAGGTCACACTTATGATTGTACCAAATCCTAAATTGAAAGTGAACATGGCTTACTAAAAACATCCATGTCCAGGTTGCCTAATGCTTTCAAATGTCATTCCTATTGTTGACTACATATTTGTTTCTTCCTAAGATTATGTATTCAATCTCAACCCTGTTGAAAATGTCTAATCCTATCACTCACTATATAATTGCCTCATTTCGTAATGTCTCTATTGATATTTTCCTTCCTACATATTTTCCCCAGCTAATCATTGTGACTGACTCTTCACATGTGCTGACATTTATATTCACTCTATAACCGAAACCCTAATGCTACAGAACTTTTTGTCCAATTTTTATACTCACTCTTTTTTTATAAACCTACCGACTATCTTCCTAATCCCACCGACTATCTCAATTTGAGTGGATGTTCTCTTCTAAAATCAAACATCCAAGGTATAAGGTCCTATGCCATTGATTATCAATTTATCTGAGACATCTGTGTAGAACGTAATTAAAAGCTAAGTATCCCAATCAAGGGCCTAATGCCCTTCTGGGCTTCAAATCTTACCAACATTTCTGTTTTCATACTTATATTTCACCTCTATAATCTTATAAATATCGCAGGTTCCCAATACTATTAATCATCCTGCAGAAGGATTCGTAATCCAAATCAAACATGTTAATAACCCTAACCATACACTCTTCCCTCAACCTAACTTTACAGAAGAGCAGGGACAGAGTTCGTCTTACAATACAGGAATGTAGGGGATCTGCCTCCTGCTGAGAACCTCAAAGGTCCATGCAGGTTTGATCCCTGGAGAAGATTAGGCAGCTATGAAGGACCTGAGAGAGCAAAAGTTATCTTCCATCTCAAACAACCTTTCCAGGATGAAGGGTTTTGTCTGAATAAGCCTCTCTCTTCTTAATGTAGAGAAGATGGACCATACCAGGCATGTGTGGAGAGCTGTTCCTGGGTGCCTATGGTTGATATACCATTCTAACTTTTGAAAGTGTCACAGGAAGTAAGGGCTGCCTCCATCTCATAGGACTATTGGAAGCAACTGTTAGGACAAAGTGGTTGCCAAGGCAGTGACCTCATTAAATTCCTGAAGAGATTAATCTCACCTCACTTCCTTGGTGATGAAACTATCTGAACTTGGGATCTGGGAAGCCAGGCACGCAGAGCCAGTCCCATTCCCAGTCCCAGTGGTCTCACTTGTTTGGATTTAACAAGGACAGAGTCAGTCTTTCTTAGTACCTACTGATGTGAGGATGGACAAATGTCAGGAAAGCTCTGAAGAGAGGCCTTTCCTGAGAAAGCAGGTAGTGGCTCACAGGTGGCTAGTGACAACTTCACAGATTGGGCCAATGAGACCATATCTGACACAGGACAGGCGATTTCATCAGAACATAGTATGGCCCACCAGTCAGAGGACACTCCTGATAGTCACAGACCTACTTGGGGGAAGGAGCTGCCTTTGTGTGTGTGGGTGTAGGTTTGAGGTTTTGTCTCATGTTCTGAGAATAGGTAGGAAAGGCGGTTTATTTGTTTTGGAGTGAACTGTTTCTGGTAAGTCGTTTGACAAGGCCAGTGTCTCTATGTCTGTGTATCCCACTGTGTCCGTGGTTTTAGACATTAGAAAAGAGAATGAATCATTGTATGTGTCCTGACTAGTAGAAAGCTTCCCAAGATTCATCTTGCCCAATTTATGAATGGACTGTGGCTTGACTTATGGGTGGGCAACTCCTACAATCTTGCTAAGTTCCTGTTTTCTTCCTGAATCCAGGCCAATTTCCAGAATAGGCTCATTTTTTTGTGTCCAAAAAATGTACCACCTCCAAGCTCTGAGACTTGGCCATGTACTGGATAGCTGAAGGGAATGGGAGCATCTCAGAAAACTCAGATATGAGTGTGACCAGAAAATTCTAATGGAGAAACCCTGCTTTGGGCCTTTTGCTTACCAATTGTTCTGTTTCCCTGAATGTCCGGAACATCTTTGCCTCAGGCCACACCTTTGTAGAGCCAAAAGAAATAGTTTTCAAACAGAAATGAAAGGGCATCAGCTCTGGCTCCTTGCTTAATTGCTTTGGAAAGGGATGTGTCTGAATCAGCTTTTTGGCCCTGTGTGAGGCTGTGGCTTAGATTTTTAGCACCTGATGGATCTAAAGAAAGATCCCATGTGTGCATCCAAAACCAAAATGGACAAAAGAGCATTCATTTTGGATGAAGTCTCTCACATTCCTCTGTAAGGTTCCTGACATTCATCAAGTGAGAATAGTGATCATTTGGTTCAAATGTGTTCCTCAAAACCCTGCAGAGGATAGCCCATAAGTGCTTGATTTTTCTCATGACTCCAAATCACATAAAGACTCTAAGCCCCACAGTCAGTAGGCTTCAAATTGGAGAAGCAGTGCCATCTTAATGGCCGGCCAATTTGATCACTCCTGGTTCACTGGAAGGATGTCCAGGCCACCCTGATTTTAGGCAAATGAGGGGCAAGGGTGGTTATTTTGGACACTGTCTTGGGCCGCACCCCTCATGGAAACCTCCAGCCAGAGGTTATGATGAGTGTGTATTTAGAAAAGATGAGTGACATGTGGGAGTGTTTTGGATTTAATTGTGGATATTTGTGTGGCAGTTGGAAGACATAACTGGGTCTACCTGGGCTTGAACTTTGGTGTGATTCCCCTTAGAGACTGAGTTCAGAATCTGACCTCAGAAAAGTATTGCCATGTATTGTGTTAGGATTAAAGAGGCCATGTATGAGAGTCACCCTTGGAAACTGAGATCTAGCGCCAGAGTGGCTTTGCACAGAGAACTGGGAATCTCAGCCAAGGTATCACATGATTTCATTCGAAAGACTTGGCAGCCATATTTGAGAGTCAAAACACACATGGACCTCACATTGTAGACCTCAATGGGCCTGGCTAAATGTGACCTTTTGTCCACTCTTTGAGAAGCCTTGCCTGGGAGGGTTCTCCAGAGCTTTCATTGAAATAATCTTCCTCTCCATTTAATGGTTCCTGAATAAATTGAAACCCACAGTGCCTCCAACTTCATCCTTGAAAAATTTCTAGATAAATACCGTGAATTTTTTGAAATTCCCACGACTAGATTGCACTAGAGAACCTTTGGATGTCCTGCTGCTGATCATGGATGTACCTGACAGTGCCTTGCTTGACTGGGTTTTATGAAAATAGTGTAGAACAGAGGTCCCAGTAAGTTGCAGCCTCCTGAGAAGTGGGCCTAGAGTTGTGGTGGGCAGGAGTGTGATAAAACTTCTGTGTTGGAGCAATTTGGATCTTCCATTGGCTTACAAATGGCTTTTGGCTTACATGGTGCAGCCAGCAGACCCTTATAAGTAAAGGCATCTTGTTATATGGAGAGGATTCAGGGCAATGTTCAGAATCAGGTTGCTATGGACAAGGATGCAATGGGGCAAGCTTTGAGGGATAGAAGATTGGTTGGTGCATTTTTCTGCTGTCCCTGACCCACCACACGTGACAGAACTCCCTCCAGCACTGTGTCCCAGTTGAACTCCTTCTATTTTATGAAGCAAATACCAAACTACCAGTGCAGCAGCAAAAACCCCACAAAAAGTGTAGGAGGGCCAAATGGCTTCACAGTTCAACGGGGAGACACTTAGACCCCAGAGGCCACAGTTTACTTAAAAAGAAAAATATCAGCACTGCTGCCTCATGTTCATTGAAAAATCAGAAACAATGTCTTCCAGGTCTCACAGATGCAGACCCAGCTTTGATGGTCTCACTACAAAGAAAGCCAAATCTCCTGAAAACAACATATATTTCAAGTGCCCTATCTCAGA
Source organism: Callospermophilus lateralis (assembly GCF_048772815.1). Taxonomy (NCBI): domain Eukaryota; kingdom Metazoa; phylum Chordata; class Mammalia; order Rodentia; family Sciuridae; genus Callospermophilus; species Callospermophilus lateralis. Next base: position 60,840 of record NW_027514845.1, on the reverse strand, counting down.
GGCATTTTCTCAAAAAGCTTTTAGGCCAGCAGAGCTCCATGTTTGTGGAGTGTTTACCCTATCCCTTGCTTTTGGAAACTCCTCTACAACCTCCAAGGTTGTGAACTCCTGAGCATTTTCCATTCCAGATATGTGTTTACTGATTTTCTAACTCTTCTCCTCTAATTGTGTCTTACTTGGGGTGAAGGTAATGTCAAGGCATTGTTCTGGATGAGAGTGGGAGGATATTTGTGCAGCATATATATGCATACAAATTGGATTCATTTTCCAATTTTCATTTTGAAATATTGAATCCCTGACACTAACCCATACCTACTAGACTCAGACAACTCATCCTAATATGATAGAGAAAAATAAGCCAAACCTATAGAAATACAAGCAGTTCATTGGAGGCATGTTCTATAGTTGGACTTGCGTTTTGCATTATATAAGGTAAAAGTTATAAATCTAGTCAATTTTTAATTGAAGAAGTTCTCCATGAGTTTTTAAACTTAAAAAATACGAGAATTCTTGTTTCCCTTTCTCTTTAGCCTATTCACACTTGTATATTTATATGCACATATAGAATCCTACCAGGTATCACACGTACATTTTTGAGGTGGCTGACTTGGCATATACAAACTGTGAGAAGAGTTCACTCCTCCTAAACGCTGTTGGAACTGAAAATTCAACCTATAGGGGAGCTTCCTAGTAGAAGAACATTATGCATAAATTCATGTTCAGTAAAATAAATATTTTTGCATCTGTGGATGATATATATTTACTGATGAATTTCGATTGGCATATATATTGCTACTATTAAATGTATGTGAGTGTTTTTTTTTTTGTGTGTGTATAATATATCTGTACACTCTGCAGATGTTTCAAAATATAAAATATATGTGTCTAATGTAAACCCTCTAAATTCATTCATGTTCATGTATGTGAATTTATAATCAACTTTTCACAAGATTATAATCAGAAATATTCATCCACCTGAAATACATAATTGTTTCCTAGTACTGAAAACTAACTTCAGTGAATGGGGCATACAAATCCTCATTATTCTACAGAAACTGACCCAGTCTAACATCAATGCAAGTAGACTCCTATGGGACATGATATGTAATTTTTCATTCATTTCTATTCGACACTGGTACATTATTATTTCTTCAGTTTTTGCACATTTTAAGTTATACACTTCATCCACAAGTTCACAAATTTATAGGCATTTGTTTCAACTTTAATCACTTCTTGCTTCAGAACACAAGTATTGTCAGGGTTTCTTGACAGGTCTTTTCATGAGACTTCTTTCCAAACACATTATTTTAGATTTCCATAATCACTTTTGAAGCAAAACTCACACACTCTTCATGATAAACCAAAACACTAATATTTCCATGAGATATATAACTGGTTGGAATGAATGATTGTATATCAATATATGGTTTCCTGTAATTTTTCAGATATCAATTCAATTCATTATTTAAAGTTCAAAAAAGTTATATTATTTAGTCACAGTATGTTCTATTCATGCTTTATCTCTATGTTCATCGACACAGGGTACACCTCTTTGTACCCCCAATTCTAATTTTAAATATTCAATATATTGCTCCCAGAAATGGTGAAAGAAATACTCATGTCACCTCATTATCACAGTAATATTCTGGACAAAAAATGGAAAGGTCACTCTTATGATTGTACCAAAGCCTAAATGGAAAGTGAACATAGATTACTAAAAACATCCATGTCCAGGTTGCCTAATGCTATCAATTGTCAATCCTGTTGGTGACTACATATTTGTTTCTATCTAATTTATATATTCAAACTCAACCCTGTTGAAAATGACTAATTCTATCACTCACTTTATACTTTGCCTGATTTTGTAATGATTCTATTGATATCTGCTTTTCTACATATTTTCCCCAGTTCAACATAGTGACTGACTCTTCATATGTACTGACATCTACATTCACTCCATAACCGAAACCCTACTGGTAAAGAACTTTTGGTCCAAATCCTATACTCACTCTTCTTCCTAAAGCTATCGACTATCTTCCTAATCCTAACGATTATCACTTTTTGCCTGGATGTTCTCTTCTAAATTCAATCATCATAGGTACAAGGTCCTACTCCCTTGTATATCGAATTATCTGAGACATCTTTGCAGAACATAATTCAAAGCTAAGTATCCCAATCAAGGGGAAAACCCTTCTGGGCTTCAAATCATACCTAGATTTTTGTTTTCATACTTTTATTTCACATCTATATTCTTGTAAATATCACAGGTTCCCAATACCATTATTCATCACACAGAATGATTCATAACCCAAATCAAACCTGTTATTAACCCTAAGCGCACACTGTTCCCTCAATCTCATTTTACAGAAAAGCAGGGACAGAGTGGTTCTTACAATACAGGAAATTATGGGATCTTCCACCTGCTGAGAACCTCAAAGGTCCATGCAGAAATGATACCTGGAGAAGTTGTAGGCAGGTATGAAGGACCTGAGTGAGCAAAAGTCATCTTCCATGGCAAATAACCTGGTCAGGATGAAGGGATGTGTCTGAATCAGCCTCTCTCTATTTATTGTAGAGAAGATGGACCAAACCAGGCCTGTGTGGAGAGCTGTTCCTGGGTGCCTATGGTTGATATACCATTCTACCTTTTGAAAGTGTCACAGGAAGTAGGGGAAGCCTCCATCTCATGGGACCCTTGGAAGCAACAGTTAGGATAAAGTGGTTGCCAAGGCAGTGGCCTCATTCAGTTCCAAAGAATGTGACATACCTCATTTTCTTGGTGATGGAACTCTCTGAAATTTGTATCCAAGAAGCCAGGCACCCAGAGGCAGTCCCAGTCCCAGTCCCAGTGGTCTCACTTGTTTGGATTTACCAAGGACAGAGTCAGTTTTCTTGGTACCTACTGATGTGAGGATGGCCTAATGCCAGGAGAACTCTAAAGAGGGACCTTTTCTGAGAAAGCAGGTAGTGGCTAACCACTTTTTCCTGACAACTACACAGAGTTGAACAAGGAAACAAGATCTGAGAGAAGACAGGCCATTTAGGGGGAACATAGTATGGCCCGCAGTCAGAGGAAACTCCGCATAGTCACAGACCTACTTGGGGTAAGGAGGTGCCTTTGTGGGAGTGGGTGTGGGTTTGTTGTTTTGTCTCATGTTCTGAGAATAGGTAGGAAAGGCGGTTTGTTTGGTTTGTAGTGGACAGTTTCTAGTAAGTTGTTTGACAAGGCAAGTGTTTCTGTTTCGGTGTATCCCCCTGTGTCCGTTGTTGTAGACATTAAAAAGAGAATGCATTAATGGATGTGTCCTGTCTAGTATAAGTCTTCCCATAATTCATCCTGCCCAATATATGAATGGACTGCAGCTTGTCTTATCGATGAGCAACACCTACTATCTTTCTAAGTTGCTGTTTTCTTCCTGAATTCTGGCCACTCTCCAGAATAGGCTCATGGTTTTGTGTCCAAAATATGTACCACCTCCAAGCTCTGTGACATGTCCATGTAATGGATAGCTGAAGAGAATGGCGAGCATTTCAGAAAACTCAGATATCAGTGTGACCAGGAAAGTCTCAGTGCAGAAACCCTGCTTTGGGCAATTTGCTTACTAATTGTTGTGTTGCACTGAATGTCAGGAAGGTCTTTGCCTCAGGCCACCCCTTTGTGAAACCTGAAGAAAACAGTTTTCAAATACAAATGAATGGGCATCACCTGTGGCTTCTGGCTTCATTGCTTTGAGAATGGATGTGTCTGAATCAGCCTCTTGGCCATGTGTGTGGCTGTGACTTAGATTCTCAACACCTGATGAATCTAAAGAATGATCCCATGCGTGCATCCAAAACCATAAGGGCAAAAAATCATTCATTGTGGATGAAGTCTCTTGCCTTCCTCTGTTAGGTTCCTGAACTCCATCTAGTGAGAATAGGGATTCTTTGGGTCAAATGAGTTCTTCAAATCTCTGCAGAGGTGTTTGGGTTTTCGAATAACTTTAAATCACATAAAGAATCTATTCCTGAAATCAGTAGGCCTCAAATTGGAGAAACACAGAAGAATTAACGGCAGGCTTATTTGATCATTGCTGGTTCACAGAAACGGTGTCCAGGCCACCCTGACTTTAGGCAAATGAGGGGAAAACGAGCTGATTTTGGACACTGTGTTGGGCTGCGCCCCTCATGGAAACCTCCACCCAGAGGTAAAGATGATTGACTATATGGAATAAGATGAGGGCCATGTGGGAGTGTTTCGGTTTTAATTTTGGTCATTTGTGTGGCATTGGAAAAAATGACTGGGTCCACGTGGGCTTGAACTCTCGTGTGATTCCCCTTAGAGACTGCGTTTTAGAACTGAACTCAGAGAAGCATTGCCATGAATTTTGTTAGGATTTCAAGAGGCCACGCATGAAAGTCGCTCTTGGAAACTGAGACCTAGGCCCCGGGTGGATTTCCACAGAGGCCTGGGAATCTCAGCAAGGATATCACATGATTTTATTCTAAAAGAAATGGCAGCCATAGTTGAGAGTCAAAACACACATGGACCTCACATTGTAGACCTCAATGGGCCTGGCCTAATGTGACCTTTTGACCACTCTTTGGAAAGCCTTGCCTGTGAGAGTTCTCCAGAGATTTCATTGAAATGAGCTTCCTCACCATTTAATGTTTGCTGAATGAATTGAAACCCACAGTGCCTCCAACTTCATGCTTGAAAAATGGCTAGATAAATACCATGAAATTTTTGAAATTTCTATGACCAGGTGGCACTGGAGAAACATTGGATGTCCTGTTGCTGATCATGAGTATAACAGACAGTGCCTTGATTTACGGAGTTTCATGAAAATGGTGTAGAATAGGATGGCAGTAAGTTGGAGCCTGCTGAGTAGTGGGTCTAGAGCAGTGGTGGGGAGGTGTTTGATAAAACATCCGTGGTAGGGCCATGTGGATCTACCATTGGATTCCAAATGGCTTGTAACTGACGTGGTACAGCCATCAGACCCTTATATGTAAAGGCATCTTGTTATATGCAGAGTTTTCAGAGGAAAATTAAGAATCAGGTTGATATGGACAAGGGGGCAATGGGGCAAGCTGTGAGAGATAGAAGCTTATTTGGTGCATTCTCTAGCAGACCCTGACCCACCACACGTGACAGAACTCCCTCCAGCACTCTGTCCCAGATTAGCTCCTAGTATTTCGTGAAACAAATACCAAACTCACAGTGCAGCAGCAAAAAAACCACAAAAAGTGGAGGAGGACCAAATGGCTTTACAGTCCACACGGGGAGAAAGTTAGTCCCCAGTGGCCTCAGTTTACCTACAAAGAGTGGATTCAGCACTGCTTCATCTTGTTCATTGGAAAATAAGAAACCATGTCCTCCAGGTCACATAGATGCAGACCCAGCTTTGATGGTCTCACTACAAAGGAAGCCAAATCTCCTGAAAACAACATATATTTCAAGTACAGAAGCTCAGAGGCAGTTTCTCAAAAAGTTTTTAGGCCAGCAGAGCTCCATATTTGTGGAGTGTTTACCCTGTCCCTTAGTTTTGCAAACTCCTCTACCACCTCCAAGGTTGTGAACTCCTGAGCATTTTACATTCCAGATATGTATTCACTGATTTTGTAACTCTTCTCCTCTAATTGTGTCTTACTTGGGGTGAAGGTAATGTCAAGGCATTCTTATGGATGAGAGCGGGAGGATATTTGTGCAGCATATATTTACATACACATTGGATTCATTTTCCAATTTTCCATTCGAAATGCTGAATTCCTGACACTAAGCCATACCTAGTACACTCAGACTATTCATCCTAATATAATGGGGAAAATTAACCCAACACAATAGAAATACAAGCACTTCAGAGGAGACATGTTGTATAGTTGGACTTGACATTTGCATTATATAAGGTAGGAGTTATAAATGTATTCAAATTTTAATGGACATATTCTCCATGTGTTTTTAAACTTAACAAATATGTGAATTCTTGTTTCCCTTTTCTGTAGCCTATTCACACATGTATATATATATATATATATATGCATATATAGAATCCTATCAGGTATCACAGGTACATTTTGTGAGGTGGCTGTCTTAGCAGATACAAATTGTGAGAAGAGTGCACTCCTCCTAAATGCTGTTGGAAATAAAAATTCAACCTATAGGAGACCGTCCTAGTCGAACAACGTTATACATAAAGTCATATTCAGTAAAATAAATATTTTTGCATTTCTGGATGACATATATTTACTGATGAATTTCGATTGGCATTTATATTGGTACTCTTTAATGTCTGTGAGTGTTGTGTGTGTGTGTGTGTGTGTGTGTGTGTATAGATATAGATATAGATATAGATATACTCTCCAAATTTTTCAAAATATGAAATATGTATGTCTAATATACACTCTCTAAATTCATTCATGTTCATGTATGTGGATTTATAATCCACTTTTCACAAGATTATAATCAGAAATATTCATGCACCTGAAATACATATTTGTTTCCTAATACTGAAAACTAACTTCAGTGAATGGTGCATACAAATCCTAATTATCCTACAGTAACTGACCCAGCCTAACATCAATGCAAGTAGACTCCTATGGGACATGATATGTAATTTGTCATTCATTTGTATTCGACACTGGTACATTATTGTTTCTTCAGTTTTTGCACATCATAGGATATACATTTCATGCACAAGTTCACAAATTAATAGGCATTTGTTTCAACTTTAATCACTTCTTGCTTCTGAACACATGTATTCTCAGGGTTTCTTGACTGGTCTTTTCATGAGACTTCTTTCCATACACATTATTTTGAATTTCCATAATCATTTTTAAGCAAAACTCACACACTCTTCATGATAAACCAAAACACTAATATTTCCATTAGTTATATCACTGGTTGGAATGAATGATTGTATATCAATATACGATTTCCTTTAATTTTTCAGATATCAGTTCAATTCATTATATAAAGTTCAAAAAAGTTATATTATTTATTCACAGTATGGTCTATTCATGCTTTTTCTCTATGTTCATAGAAACAGGGTACACCTCTTTGTACCCCGATTCTTATTTTACATCTTCAATATATTGCTCCCAGAAATGGTGAAAGAAATACTCATGTAACCTCATTATCACAGTAATATTCTGGACAAAAATGGAAAGGTCACACTTATGATTGTACCAAAACCTAAATGGAAGGTGAACATGGATTTCTAAAAACATCCGTGTCCAGGTTGCCTAATGCTGTCAATTGTCAATCCTATTGGTGACTACATTTTTGTTTTTTCCTAATTTATACATTCAAACCCAACCCTTTTGAAAATGTCCAATTCTATCACTCACTTTATACTTTGCCTGATTTTGTAATGTTTCTATTGATATCTGCTTTTCTACATATTTTCCCCAGTTCAACATAGTGACTGACTCTTCATATGAGCTGACATTTACATTCACTCTATAACCAAAAGTGTATTGCTAAAGAACTTTTGGTCCAAATCCTATACTCACTCTTCTTCCTAAACCTACCGACTATCTTCCTAATCCTACTGAATATCCCTTTTTGACTGGATGTTCTCTTCTAAATTCAATCATCCATTGTACAAGGTCCTATGCCATTGTATATCGAATTATCTGAGACATCTTTGCAGAACATAATTCAAAGCTAAGTATCCCAATCAAGGGCAAAACCCTTCTGGGCTTCAAATCATACCTAGATTTCTCTTTTCATACTTATATATCACCTCTATATTTTTGTAAATATTGCAGGTTACCAATACCATTATTCATCGCACAGAATCGTTCGTAACCCAAATCAAACCTGTTTTTTACCCCAAGTATACACTGTTCCCTCAATCATTTTACAGAAGAGCAGGGACAGAGTGGTTCTTACAATACAGGAAAGTTGGGGACCTTCCACCTAATGAGAACCTCAAATGTCCATGCAAAAAATGATACCTGGAGAAGTTGTACGCTGGTATGAAGCAACTGAGAGAGCAAAATTCATCTTCCATGGCAAATAACCTGGTCAGAATGAAGGGATGTTTCTGAATCTGCATCTCTCTTCTTATTGTAGAGAAGAGGGACCAAACCAGGCCTGAGTGGAAAGTTGTTCCCGGGTGCCAATGGTTGATATACATTCTACCTTATGAAAGTGTCACAGGAAGTAGGGGCAACCTCCATCTTATGTTACCCTTGGAAGCAACTGTTAGGACAAAGTGGTTGCCAAGGCAGTGACCTCATTCAGTTCCAAAGAATGTGACATACCTCATTTCCTTGGTGATGGAACTCTCTGAACTTGGTATCCAAGAAGCCAGGCACCCAGATGCAGTCCCAGTCCCAGTCCCAGTGGGCTTACTTGTTTGGATTTCCCAAGGACAGAGTCAGTTTTCTTGGTACCTAATGATGTGAGAATGGCCAAATGTCAGGAGAGCTCTGAAGGTGGACTATTTCTGAGAAAACAGGTAGTGGCTAACCACTTTTTCCTGACATCTTCACAGAGTTGGTCAAGGAAACACAATCTGAGAGAAGACAGGCCATTTCGGGGGAACATTGTATGGCCCACCGGTCAGAGGACACTCCGGATAGTCACAGACCTACTTGGGGGAAGGAGGTGCCTTTGTGGGATTGGGTGTGGGTTTGTTGTTTTGTCTCATGTTCTGAGAATAGATAGGAAAGGCGGTTTGTTTGGTTTGGACTGGACAGTTTCTAGTAAGTCATTTGACAGGGCGAGTGTTTCTGTTTCTGTGTATCCCACTATGTCCGTTGTTGTAGACATTAGAAAAGAGAATGCATTAATGGATGTGTCCTGTCTAGTATAAATCTTCCCATAATTCATCCTGCCCAATATATGAATGGACTGCAACTTGTCTTATCGATGTGCAACACCTGCTATCTTTCTAAGTTGTTGTTTTCTTCCTGAATTCTGGCCACTCTCCAGAATAGGCTCAGGGATTTGTGTCCAAAATATGTACCACCTCCAAGCTCTGTGACATGGCCATGTACTGGATAGCTGAAGAGAATGGCGAGCATCTAAGAAAACTCAGATATCAGTGTGACCAGGATAGTCTCAGTGCAGAAACCCTGCTTTGGGCCTTTTGCTTACTTATTGTTGTGTTGCACTGAATGTCAGGAAGGTCTTTGCTCAGGCCACCCCTTTGTGAAGACTGAAGAAAACAGTTTTCAAATGGAAATGAATGGGCCTCACCTGTGGCTCTAGCTTAATTGCTTTCGAAAGGGATGTGTCTTTATCAGCCTCTTGGACCTGTGTGTGGCTGTGACTTAGATTCTCAGCACCTGATGGATCTTAAGAATGATCCCATGTGAGCTTCCAAAACCAAAATGGCAAAAAATATCATTCATTGTGGATGAAGTCTCTTGCCTTCCTCTGTTAGGTTCCTGCACTCCATCAAATGAGAATAGGGATTCTTTGGGTCAAATGAGTTCTTCAAAGCCTTGCAGAGGTGCTTGTGTTTTTGCATGACTCTAAATCAACTAAATAATCGATATCTAAAATCAGTAGGCCTCAAATTGGAGGAACACAGAAGTATTAACGGCAGGCTTATTTGTTCACTCCTGGTTCACAGAAACTGTGTCCAGGCTACCCTGACGTTAGGCAAATGAGGGGCAAACGAGCTGATTTTGGACAGTGTCTTTGGCTGGGCCCCTCATGGAAACATCCAGCCAGAGGTTAAGATGATTGCCTATATTGAATAAGATGAGGGCCATGTGGGAGTGTTTTGGTTTTAATTTTGGTCATTTGTGTGGCATTGGAAAAAATGACTGGGTACACGTAGGCTTGAACTCTGGTGTGATACCCCTTAGAGACTGGGTTTTGGAACTGAACTCAGAGAAACATTGCCATGAATTTTGTTGGGATTTTAAGAGGCCAAGCATGAAAGTCGCTCTTGGAAACTGAGACCTAGGCCCCGGGTGGATTTCCACAGAGGCCTGGGAAACTCAGCAAGGATATCACATGATTTTATTCTTAAAGAAATGGCAGCCATAGTTGAGAGTCAAAACACACATGGACCTCACATTGTAGACCTCAATGGGCCTGGCCTAATGTGACCTTTTGTCCACTCTTTGGGAAGCCTTGCCTGTGAGAGTTCTCCAGAGAATTCATTGAAATGAGCTTCCTCACCATTTAATGTTTGCTGCATGAATTGAAATCAATAGTGCCTCCAACTTCATAATCGAGAAATGGCTAGATAAATACCATGAAATTTTTGAAATTCCTATGACCAGGTGGCACTGGAGAAATATTGGATGTCCTGTTACTGTTCATGAGTATACCAGACAGTGCCTTGATTTACTGAGTTTCATGAAAATGGTGTAGAACAGAGATGCCAGTAAGTTGGAGCCTGTTGAGTAGTGGGTCTAGAGCAGTGGTGGGGAGTTGTTTGATACAACATCCGTGGTAGGGCCATGTGGATCTACCATTGGATTCCAAAGGGCTTGTAACTGACATGGTGCAGCCAGCAGACCCTTATATGTAAAGGCATCTTGTTATATGGAGAGTTTTCAGAGGAAAATGAAGAATCAGGTTGATATGGACAAGGGGGCAATGGGGCAAGCTGTGAGAGATAGAAGCCTAGTTGGTGCATTCTCTTGCAGACCCTGACCCACCACACGTGACACAACTCCCTCGAGCACTGTGTCTCAGTTTAGCTCCTAGTATTTCGTGAAACAAATACCAAACTCACAGTGCAGCAGGAAAAACACCACAAAAAGTGGTGTTGGACCTAATGGCTTCACAGTCCACACGGGGAGACACTAAGTCCCCAGTGGCCTCAGATTACCTACAAAGAGTGGATTCAGCACTGCTTCATCTTGTTCATTGGAAAATAAGACACCATGTCCTCCAGGTCACATAGATGCAGACCCAGCTTTGATGGTCTCACTACAAAGGAAGCCAAATCATCTGAAAACAACATATATTTCAATTGCGGAAGCTCAGACACAGTTTCTCAAAAAGTATTTAGGCCAGCAGAGCTCCATGTTTGTGGAGTGTTTACCCTGTCCCTTAGTTTTGGAAACTCCTCTACCACCTCAAAGGTTGTGAACTCCTGAGCATTTTCCATTCCAGATATGTATTCACTGATTTTGTAACTCTTCTCCTCTAATTGCGTCTTACTTGGGGTGAAGGTAATATCAAGGCATTGTTCTGGATGAGAGCGGGAGGATATTTGTGCAGCATATATTTACATACACATTGGATTCATTTTCCAATTTTCCATTCAAATACTGAATCCCTGAAACTAACCCATACCTAGTAGACTCAGACTATTCATCCTATTATAATGGGAAAAATTAACCCAACACAATAGAAATACAAGCACTTCAGAGGAGACATGTTGTATAGTTGGACTTGACATTTGCATTATATAAGGTAGGTGTTATAAATCTAGTCAAATTTTAATGGAAATATTCTCCATTTGTTTTTAAACTTAACAAATATGTGAATTCTTGTTTCCCTTTTCTGTAGCCTATTCACACATGTATATTTATATGCATATATAGAATCCTACCAGGTATCACACGTACATTTTTGTGAGGTGGCTGTCTTGGCAGATACAAATTGTGAGAAGAGTTCACTCCTCCTAAAACTGTTTTAAATGAAAATTCAACCTATAGGAGAGCGTCCTAGTAGAACAACATTATACATAAACTCATGTTCAGTAAAATAAATATTTTTGCATCTGTGGATTATATATATTTACTGATGAATGTCTATTGGCATTTATATTGGTACTTTTTAATTTCTGTGAGTGTTGTGTGTGTGTGTGTGTGTATATAGATATAGATATAGATATAGATATAGATATAGATATAGATATAGATAGATATAGATATACTCTCCAAATTTTTGAAAATATGGAATATTTTTGTCTTATTTTGCACTTCCTAAATTTTTCATATTCATGAATGTGTATTTATAATCATCTTTTCTCAAGAATATTCTCAGAAACATTCATATACCCTACTAGACTCTGACTACTAATACTAATATAATGGAGAAAAATATCCCAAACAGAATAGAAATACAAGCATTTCAGAAGGGACATGGTGTATAGTTGGACTTGCCTTTTGCATGATATAAGGTAGGAGTTATAAATCTATTCAATTTGCTGAAATACTTTTCCATGTGTTATTTTTTTTGACACAAAACAAAATTTAATCTTCGAAAACTAAATAAAATTGACACATCCTTAACCAAGCTAATGAAGAAAAAAAACCTCAAATTACTAAAATTAAGGATCGTAAAAGAACTTTTACATAGTACACAACTAAAATACAGAGAATAATTGAAAACTAATTTGAAAATTTATACTCTAATAAATTAAAATACAATGATGGCATCAATAAAATTTTAGAGATATACCCAAACTGAATTAGTAGGACATGAACAATTTAAACAAATCAATTTCAAGCAATGAAATAGAAGTTGCTGTCAACAGCCTACCAATCAAGCAAAGCCCAGGAACAGACAGATTCTCAGTCAAGTTCTACAAGACCTTCAAAGAAGCATTCATCACAATACTCCTCAAATTATTCCATAAAATAGAAAAGCATGGAACTCCTCCAAACTCATTTCATGAGGCTAGTATCACTCACATACCAAAATCAGACAAAGACACATCAAGGAAAGAAAACTTCAGAGCAATATTCCTGACAAACATATATACAAAAATTCTCAATAAAATTCTTTTTTTTAAGCCAAAGTTAATCAAAAGGGATAAAGAGGGACACTACACACTATTCCATGTGTTTTTAAAGTTAAGAAATATATGAATTCCTGTCTCCCTTTCTCTGTAGCCTATTAAGCACATGTATTTTTATATGCACAAATAGAATCCTACCTGGTTTCACACGTACATTCTTGTGAGGTGACTGACTTGGCAGATACTATTTGTGAGAAGAGATCACTCCTCCTAAATGCTGTTGGTACAGAAAATTCAACCCATGGGTGAGCTTCCTAGATGAACAACATTCTACATACATCCATGTTCAGTAAAATGAATATTTTGGGATATGCAGATGAGTTATTTTTTATGATGAATTTCGATTGACATATATATTGTGACATTATAATGTGTGTGTGTTTGTGTGTCTATATATATATATATATATATATATATATATATATATATATATATATAGTCTCCAGATTTTCCAAAATATGAAATATATGTCTTCTTATACACCGCCTGAACTCATTCATATTCATATATGTGGATTTATAATTAACTTTTAACAAGTTTATTCTCAGAAATATACATCCACTGACATACATATTTGTTTCCTAGTACTGAAAACTAACTTCAGGGAAGGGTTCTTACAAATCCTAATATTTCTAGAGTAACTGACCAAGTTTAACATCAATGCTAATACATTCCTATTTGATATGATGTGTTTGTTAAAGTTCATTTTTATTCAAACTTGGTACGTTATTATTTATTCAGTTTATGGACATCATAAAATATACCCCTTCATTCACAAGTTCACAAATTTATAAATATTTGGTTCACTTTCAATCACTTCCTCCTTCGGAACACATATATTCCTTCATGTTTCTTGATGGGTCTTTTCACTGGACTTCTTTCTAAACACGTTATTTTCGATTGAATAATCATTTTTGAAGCAAAACTCACACACTATTCATGATAAACGGTAACCCTAATAATACCATTAGATATATAACTGGTTGGAATTAATGTACCTATATCAATATATGATTTCCTCTATATTTTCAGATATTAAAACAATCCATTATTTAAATTTGGAACCAGCCATATAATTTTTTCACAGTATGGTCTATTAATGCATCATCTCTATATTCATCAACACAGGGTAAACCTATTAGTATCCCCAGTACTAATTCATATGTTTTCAAAATATTGCTACCAGAAAAGGTGGAAGAAATACTCATGTCACCTGATCTACATATACATATTATCACAGTAATATTCTGGACACAAAATGCAAAGGTCACCGTTATGATTGCAATAAAGCCTCAATGGAATGTGAACATGGATTACTAAAAACATCCATGCCCAGTTTGCCTAATGTTCTCAAATGTCAATCCAATTGGTGACTACATTTTTGTTTCTCTTTAAGATTATGTATTCAACCTCAACCCTCTTGAAAATGTCTAATCCTATCACTCACGTTATACTTTGCCTGATTTCCTAATGTCTCTATTGATGTCTGCTTTCCTACATATTTTTTCCCAGTTCATCATTGTGCCCGACTTTTCACATATGGTGCCATTAATATTCACTCTCTAACCGAAACCTATTGCTAAAGAACTTTTGGTCCAAATCCTAGACTCACTCTTCCTCCTAAACCTACTGACTATCTTTCTAATCCTACACACTATCCCTTTTTCACTGGATGTTCTCTTCTACATTCAATCATCTGAGGTACAGGGTCTTATGCCATTGTATATCGATTTAACTGAGACCTCGGTGCAAAACATTACTCAAGCTAAGGATCCCAATCAAGGGCCCAAATCCTTCTGGGCTTAAAATATTACCTAGATTTCTGTTTTCATACTTATATTTTACCTCTATATTCTTTTAAATATCGCTGGTTCCCAATACCATTATTCATCCAGCAGAATGATTCCTAAGCCAAATGGAACATGCTATTAACCCTAACCATACAATGTTCCCTCAATCTCACTTTACAGAAGAGGAGGGATAAAGTTGATATTACAATACAGGAAGTTAGGAGGTCTTCCACCTGCTGAGTACCTCAAAATCCATGCAGAAATAATCCCTGGAGAAGATGTTGGCAGCTATGAAAGACCTGAGAGAACAAAAGTCATATTCCATGGCAAACAACATGGTCAGGATGAAAGGATGTGTCTGAGTCATCCTCTCTATTTTTAATGCAGGGAAGATGGACCAAAGCAGGCCTGTGTGGAGAGCTGTTCCCAGGTGACTATGGTTTCTATACCAGTCTAACATGTGAATGTATCACAGGAAGTAGGGCAGCCTCCATGTCAGGAGACACTAGGACGCAACTGTTAGGACAAAGTGGTGGCCAAGACAGGGACCTCATTTATTTCCTGAAGGTAGTGACCTCACCTCATTTCCTTGGTGATGGAACTCTCTGAATTTTGTGATCCAGGAAGCCAGGCACCCAGAGCCAGTCCCAGTCCCAGTTGCAGTGGGCTCACTTGTTTGGATTCACTAAGGACAGAGTCAGTCTTTCTTGGTACCTACTGATGTAAGGGTTGCCAAATACCAAGAAAGCTCTGAAGAGGGGTCTTTCCTGAGAGGACAGGAATTGGCTCACCACTGCCTCCTGACAACTTCACAGAGTTGACCAAGGAGACCAGATGTGAGACAGAAAGGCCATTTCTGGGGAACATCATATGGCCTACCAGTCAGAGGACACTCCAGATAGTGACAGACCTACTTGTGGGAAAAAGTTGCATTTGTGGGTGTTGGTTTGTGTTTGTGGTTTTTTTCTCATGTTCTGAGAATAGGTAAAAAAAGGAGGTTTGTTTGGTTTGGAGTGGACTGTTTCCAGTAAGTCATTTGACAAGGAGACTGTTTCTATGTCTGTGTATCCCACTGTATTTTTCTTTGTAGATATTAGAAAAAAAAATAGCTCATTGGTTGTGTCCTGTCTAGAAGAAAGCTTCCCAGCATGCATCCTTTCCAATTAATGAATGGACTGAGGCTTGCCTTATCCATGGGCAACACCGGCTATCTACCTAATTTTCCATTTTTTCATGAATTCTGGCCACTCTCAAGATTAGTATCATGTATTTTTGTACAAGATATGTACCACCTCCAAGCTCTGTGACATGGCCATGTACTGGATAGCTGAAGGGAATGGCGAGCATCTCAGAAAACTCATATATCAGAGTAACCAGGAAAGTCTCCGTGGAGAAACCCTGCTTGGGGCCTTTTGATTACCTATTGTTCTGTTGCTCTGAATGTCAGAAAGGTCTTTGCCTCAGGCCACCCCTTTGTGAAGCCTGAAGAAAACAGTTTTAAAATTGAAATGAATGGGCATCACCTGTGGCTCTTTGCTTCGTAGCTTTGGAAATGGATGTGTCTGAATCAGCCTCTTGGCCCTGTGTGAGGCTGTGGTTTAGATTTTCAGCACCTGATGAATCTAAAGAAAGATCCCATGTGGGCATCCAAAATCTAAATGGAAAAAAGATCAGTGATTGTGGATGATGCCTCTCGCCTTCCTCTGTAAGATTCCTGACCTCCATCAAGTGAGAATAGGGATCATTTGTGTCAAATAAGTTCTTCAAAGGGCTGCAGAGGGGAGACAATAGGTGCTTGGGTTTTCTTATAACTCCAATTCACACTAAAAATCTATACCCCACAGTCAGTATGCCTCAAATTTGAGAAGTGGAGTAGTATTAATGGCAGGCCTATTTGATCACTTCTGTTTCACACTAACGTTATCCAGGCCACCCTGACTTTAGGCAAATGAGGGGCAAGGGAGTTTATTTTTGACACTATCTTGGGCTGTGCCCCTCATGAAAACCTCCAGCTAGAGGTTATGATTAGTGTCTATATAAAAGATGAAGAGGGCCGTGTGAGAGTGTTTTGGTTTTAATTGTCATCATTTGTGTAGCAATTGGAAGAGATGCCTGGGTCCACCTGGGCTTGAACTCTGTTGTGATTCCCCTTAGAGACTGAGTTGTGTAACTGACCTCAGAGAAGTATTGCCATGAATTGTGTTGGGATTTCAGGAGGCCACACATGAGATTCACCATTGGAATCTGAGATCTTGGCCCAGGGTGACTTTACACAGAGCACTGGGAATCTAAGCCAGGATATCACAAGATTTTATTCTGAAAGATTCCAGCCATAGTTGAGAGTCAAAACACACATGCAACTCACATTGTAGACCTCAATGGGCCTGGCTTCATGAGACCTTTTGCCCACTCTTTGGGAAGCCTTGCCTGTGAGAGTTCACCAGAGCTTTCATTGAAATGAGATTCCTAACCATTTAATGGTTCCTGTATAAATTGAATCCCACAGTGCCTCCAACTTCATTATTGAAAAATATCTAGATATATACCATGAATTTTTTGAAATTACCATGACCAGGTGGCACTGGAGAACATTTGGATGTCCTGTTGCTAATCATGATTGTACCAGACAGTGCCTTAATTGACTGTGTTTCATGAAAATGCTGTAGAACATAGATGCCAGTAAGTTGGAGCCTGAAGACTAGTGGGCATAAAGCAGTGGAGTGTAGGTGTGTGAAAAAACATCAGTTGTGGGTCCACGTGGATCTGGCATTGGCTTAGAAATGACTTGTCACTGACATGGTACATCCAGCAGACCCTTCTATGTAAAGGCATCTTGTTATATGGAGAGGATTCCTGCCAATGATCAGAATAAGGGGGCTATTGTCCAGTTGAAAAGCTATGTGGCATTTAAGCCTCATTGGTGCATTTTACTGCAGACCCTCACCCACCACATATGAGAGTACATCCTCCAGCACTGTGTCCCAGTGGAACTCCTTGTATTTCGTGAAGCCAATACCAAACTCACAGTGCAGCAGTAAGAAACACCACGAAAGTGGAGCATGAACAAATGGCTTTACAGACAACACGGTTAGATACTTAGACCCCAGTGGCCAAAGTTTACCTACAAATAGAGAATTCAGCACTGCTGCCTCATGTCCACTAGAAAATAAGGAACCATGTCATCCAGGTCACATAGATGGAGACCCAGCATTGATGGTCTCACTACAAAGGAAGCAAAAGCTCCTAACAAAAACATATTTCAACTGCCCAACCTCAGAGGCAGTTTCTCAAAAAGTCATTAGGCCAGCAGAGCTCCAGGTTTGTGAAGTGTTTACCCTCTCCCTTTTTGTAAACTGTTCTACCTCCTACAAGTTTGTGAAGTTCTGAGCATTTTCCTTTCCACATATGTATTCACAGATTTTCTAACTCTTTTCCACTAATTGTGTCTTATTTGGGGCGAAGGTAATGTCAAAGCATTGTTCTGGCTGAGAGTGGGAAGATTTTTGTGTAGCACATATTTGCATACATATTAGATTCATTTTCCTATTTTCCATTTGAAATACTGAATCCCTGACACTAACCCATACCCTACTAGACTCTGACTACTAAACCTAATATGATGGAGAAAAAGAAACCTAACAGAATAGAAATACAGGCCTTTCATAGGAGGCATGGTGTATACTTGGACTTGCCTTCTGCTTTATCAATGGTATGTGTTATAAATCTAGTCAACTTTTCATTGTAATACTTCTCCATGAGTTTTTAAAGTTAACACATATGTAAATTTCTGTCTCCCTTTCTCTGTAGCCTATTCATCAAATGTATTTTTTATGCATTTTTAGAATTCTACCTGGTATCACATGTACATTCTTGTGAGATCGCTTATTTTCGAAGATACAAATTGTGAGAAGAGATCGCTCCCTCTAAATACAGATGGAACTGGAATTTCCACCTATGGGTGAATTTCCTAGATGAAAAATATTATGTATAAATAAATGTTCAGTAAAATGAATATTTTTGGATACGTGGATGATATATATTTCATGATGAATTTCGAATGGCATATATATTGCTACATTTTAATGTCTGTGTATGTGTGTATCTATCTATTTATCTATCTATCTATATAGATATAGATATCTACTCTTAAGATTTTCAAAATATGAAATATATGTGTCTTATTATACACTCCCTAAATAAACTCATGTGTGTGTAAGTAGATTTATAATCAACTTTTCACAAAATTATTCTTAGAAATATTCATCCACCTTAAATACATATTTTTTTCTAGTACTGAAAAGTAATTTAAGTGAATGGTGTATACAATTCGTAATATTTCTACAGTGACTGAACCAGTTTCACATCAATGTAAGTAGACACCTATGGGACCATGATGTGTATTTTGAAGTTCATTTTTATTCAGACACTGGTACATTACTATTTCTGCAGTTTATGGACATTATAGGATATATCCTTTCATCCACAATTTCACAAATTTATAGGCATTTGGTTCACTTTTAATCACTTCCTACTTCAGAACACATGTATTCCTCCATGTTTCTTGACTGTTCTTTTCATGAGATTCTTTCCAAACACAGTATTATTGATTTCCATAATCACTTTTGAAGCCAAACTCACACACTCTTCATGATAAACCATAACGCTAATATTACCATTAGATGTATAACTGGTTGGAATGAATGTATGTATATCAATATAAGATTTCCTATATATTTTCAGATATCAATTCAATCCATTATTTAACGTTTGAACCAGTTATATTATTTATTCACAGTATGGTCTATTAAGGCATCATCTCTATATTCGTAGACCGATGGTATACCTATTTGTATCCCCAATACTAATTTTTAAGTCTTTAAAATATTGCTTTCACAAATGGTGGAAGAAATACTGTAGTCACCTGATATACATATACATTTCATCACAGTAATATTCCTGAAACAAAATGCAACTGTCACACTTATGATTGTATCAAAGCCTATATTGAAAGTGAGCATGTAATACTAACAACATCCATGCACTGATTAACTAATGATCTCAAATATCATTCCTATTGGTGACTACATATTTGTTTCTTCCTAAGATTATATATTGAAACTGAACCCTGTTAAAAATGTCTTATCCTATCACTCACTTTGTACTTTGCCTTATTTCCTAATGTCTCTATTGATATCTGCTTTCCTACACATTTTCCCCAGTTTATCACTGTGACTGACTGTTCACATATGCTGACATTTACACTCACTCTCTAATCAAAACTCTATATCTAAAGAACATTTGGTCCAACTCCTCGACTCACTCAAATGGATTCTTCAAAGCCCTGCAGAGGGTAGCCCATAGTTGCTTGAGTTTTCTCATGACCCCAATTCACATAAAGAATCTATACCCCACAGAGAATAGGCCTCAAATTGGAGAAGTAGAGCAGTATTATTGGCAGGCCTATTTGATCACTCCTGCTTCACAGGAAGAGTTTCCATGCCACCCTGACTTTAGGCAAATGAGGGGCATGTGAGCTTATATTGGACACTGTCTTAAGCTGCGCCCTTCATGGAAACCTCCAGCCAGAGGTTATGATGAGTCTCTAAATTGAAGAAGATGAGGGCCATGTGGGAGTGTTTTGGTTTAATTGTGGTCATTTGTGTGGTGGTTGGAAGAGATGACTGGGTCCACCTGTGCTTGAACTCTGGAGTGATTCCCCTTAGAGACTGAGTTCTGGAACAGATCTCAGAGAAGTATTGGCATGAATTGTGTTGGGATTTTAGGAGGCCAAGCATGAGAGTTGCCCTTGGAGACTGAGATCTAGGCCCAGGATAGCTTTCAAAGAGCACTGGGAATCTCAGCCAGGATATCACATGACTTTATTCAGAAAGACTTGGAAGCCATAGTTGAGAGTCAAAACAAACATGGCCCTCAATTGTAGACCTCAATGGGCCTGGCTTAATGTGACCTTTTGGCCACTCTTTGGGAAGCCTTCCTCTGAGAGTTCTCCCGAGCTTTAATTGAAATGAGCTTCCTCACCATTTCATGGTTCCCGAATGAATTGAATGCCAGAGTGCCTCCAAATTTATCTTTGAAAATTGGCTAGATAAATACCATGAAATTTTTTAAATTCTTATGAACAGGTGGCACTGGAGAACCTTTGGATGTCTATTGCTGATCACGAGTGTACCAGACATTGCATTGATTGACTGGGTTTCATGAAAACGGTGAGAACAGAGATGCCAGAATGTTGAGGCCTGCTGACTAGTTGGCCTAGAGCAGTGGTGGGCAGGTGTATGATAAAACATCTGTCGTGGGGCCATGTGGATCTGCCATTGGCTTCCAAATGCCTTGTGACTGACATGGTGCAGCCAGCAGAACCATACAAGTTAAGGGACCTTATTATATGGAGAGGTTTCAGGGCAATATTCAGAATCAGGTTGATATGGACATGGGTGCAAGCTTTTGGGGATAGAAGCCTGGTTGGTGCATTCTCCTGCAGACCCTCACCCACTACACGTGAAAGTACTCTCTATAGCACTGTGTCCCAGTTTTTCTTTTTGTATTTTGTGAAGCCAATACCAAACTCCCAGTGCAGCAGTAAGAAACACCACGAAAAGTGAAGTATGACCAAATGGCTTCACAGACCACATGTTTAGACACTTAGACACCAGTGGCCTCAGTTTACCTACAAAGAGAGAATTCAGAACTGCTGCCTCATGTTCTATTGCAAATAAGGAACCATGTCATCCAGGTCACATAGATGCTGACGCAGCTTTGATGGTCTCACTACAAAGGAAGCGAAAGCTCCTGACAACAACAAATATTTCAAGGGCCCAAACTCAGAGGCAGTTTCTCAGAAATTAATTAGGCCACCAGAGCTCCATGTTTGTGAAGTGTTTACCCTTTACCTTACTTTTGGAAATTCCTCTACCACCTCCAAGGTTGTGAACTCCTGAGCATTTTCTTTTCCAGATATATATTCACAGATTTTCAAACTCTTCTCCACTAATTGTGTATTACTTGTGGTGAAGGAAATATCAAGGCATTTTTTTGGATGACAGTAGGAAGATTTTTGTCTAACAAATATTCGCATACACATTAGATTCATTTTCTATTTTCCATTTGAAATACTGAATCCCTGACACTAACCCATACCCTACTAGACTCTGACTACTAATCCTAATATGATGGAGAAAAAGAAACCTAACAGAATAGAAATACAGGCCATTCATAGGTGGCATGGTGTATACTAGGACTTGCCTTCTGCTTTATCAAGTGTATGTGTTATAAATCTAGTCAACTTTTCATTGTAGTACTTCTCCATGAGTTTTTAAAGTTAACACATATGTAAATTTCTGTCTCCTTTTCTCTGTAGCCTATTCATCTCATGTATTTTATTATGCATATTTAGAATCCTACCTGGTATCACACATGCATTCTTGTGAGCTCACTGTTTTTGGATGATACAAATTGTGAAAAGAGATCACTCCCCCTAAATACTGATGGATCTGAAAATTCAACAAATTGGTGAATTTCCTAGATGAACAACATTATACATAAATCCATGCTCAGTAAAAAGAATATTTTTGGATATGAGGATGATATATATTTCATGATGAATTTTGATTGGCATATATATTGCTACATTTTAATGTCTGTGTTTTTATCTTTATAAATATATATATATATATATATATATATATATATATATATATATATATATATATATATATTTATATATATATATACTCTCCAGATTTTTCACAATATTAAATATATGTGTCTTATTATTCACTCCCTAAATACATTCATATTCATGTATGTGGATTTGTAATCAAATTTGCACAAGATTATTCTCAGAAAAATTCATCCACATAAAATACATATTTATTTCCCAGTACTGAAAACAAACTTTGGTGAATTGTGCTTACAAATCCTAATATTTGCATGGTAACTGACCCAGTTTAACATTAATGCAAGTATAATCCTATGGGACATGATGTGTATTTTGAAGTTCATTTTTATTCAACAGTGGTACATTACTATTTCTTCGGTTCATGGATATCATAGGATATAACTTTTCATCCACAAGTTCACAAATCTGTAGGCATTTGGTTCACTTTCAAATACTTCCTGCTTCAGAACATATGTATTCCTCCATGTTTCTTGACTGTTCTTTTCATGAGATTCTTTCCAAACACATTATTTTCGATTTCCATAATCATTTTTGAAGGAAAGAGGCGCCTTACTTACCCCCAGAAAGGTTCGTTGAGGTCTCCTTGTCCTGCGCTGCGTGATTCCCGGCCAATGCACCAAATGTAAGTTTCCGGCGAATGTTGGAGGAAGAGACCATCAAGAAACTGCGGCTCATGCAACAGTAAAAGGCGTTTATTGAGGATCCAATCCAGCATGCTGGGGCTATGTGCTCACTCAAGATGGGAGAGCATCCCAGAGCCCCGAGCAGGGGTTGAGCAGTGCTTAAGTACACTTTTTGGGCAGGGCGGGAGTTTACATATATTACAGTCTCCTTTAAGAAATCATCATACA
This sequence comes from Callospermophilus lateralis, assembly GCF_048772815.1. NCBI lineage: Eukaryota > Metazoa > Chordata > Mammalia > Rodentia > Sciuridae > Callospermophilus > Callospermophilus lateralis. Next base: position 37,793 of record NW_027514845.1, on the reverse strand, counting down.
CCACGGGAAAATCAAACAACAATTCCTAAACATGATTAGTTCATTTATTGGTGGGAACATGTAAGTCAGTTCTAAAGCGGGGTACACATTCAAAATGATTGGTTTAGGCCCTGCAATGCCTCTGTGCCAGGCCTCACAGGGTCCTAGGTTATTAAAAAACCAGGCGGTCAGGGGGAATATTTACTGGGTAGTCCGGGAATTGTCCTACAAGCTACAGGAATTTCAGGTTTTGCGTGTAGCACAGGAACTTAACAATACCTGGTCCTTTACATTTTAACTCAAGCCTTGCTGCTTAAAAACTTTACAACACCCGGTCTTTTACACTTTAACTTTTACACTTTAATTTCAATTTCTTTTACCCTTACAGATCACTCCTGGTGCACAAGAAGGGTGTCCAAGCCACCCTGACTTTAGGCAAATGAGGGCCAAGGGAGCTTATTTTGGACACTGTCTTGGGCTGTGCCCCTCATGGAAACCTCCAGCCAGATGTTATGATGAGTGCCTTTATGGAAGAAGAGGAGGGCAATGTGGGATTGTTTTGGTATTAATTGTGGTCATTTGTGTGACGGTTGGAAGAGATGACAGGGTCCACCTGGGCTTGAAGTCTGGTGTGAATCCCCTTAGAGACTGAGTTCTGGAACTGACCTCAGAGAAGTATTGCATGAATTGTGTTGAAATTTTAGGAGGCCACGCATGAGAGTCGCTCTTATAAACTGAGATCAAGGCCCAGGGTGGCTTTCCACAGAGCACTGGGAATATCAGCCAAGATATCCCATGATTTTATTCTTAAAGACTTGGTAGCCATAGTTGAGAGTCAAAACACACATGGAACTCACAACGTATACCTCAATGGGCCTGACTATATTTGACCTTTTGGCCACTCTTTGGGAAGCCTTGCCTATGAGAGTTCTCCAGAGTTTCATTGAAATGAGCTTCCTCAACATTTAGTGGTTCTTGAAACCCACAGTGCCTCCAACTTCATCCTTGAAAAATGGCTAGATAAATACCATGAAATTTTTGAAAATCCCATGACCAGGTGGAACTGGAGAATCTTTGGGTGTCCTGTTGCTGATCATGAGTATACTAGAGGGTGCCTTGATTGACTGGGTTTCACAAAAATAATGTAGAAAAAAGATGCCAGTAAGTTGGAGCCTGCTGAGTAGTGGGCCTAGAGCAGCGGTGGGCAGGTGTGCAGGTGTGTGATAAAACATCTGTGGTAGGTCCATGTGGTTTGGCCATTGGCTACCAAATGGCTTGTGAAGGACATGGTGCAGCCAGCAGACCCTTATTTGTAAAGGCATTTTGATATATGGAGAGGTTTCAGGGCAATTTTCAGAATCAGGTTGACATGGTCAATGGTGCAAGCTATGTGGGAAAGAAGCCTGGTTGGTGCATTCTCCTGCAGACCGTGACCCACCACAGTGACAGAACTCTCTCCAGCACTGTGTCCCAGTTGAAATTGTTGTATTTCGTGAAGCAAATACCAAAGTCCCAGTGTAGCAGCAAGAACCACAACAGAAAGTGGAAGAGGACCAAATGGCTTCACAGTCCACACGGGGTGACACTTAGCCCCCAGTGGCCACAGTTTACCTACAAAGAGAGAATTCAGCACTGCTGCCTCAGGTTCATTGGAAAATAAGAAACCATGTCCTCCAGGTCACATAGATGCAGACCCAGCTTTGATGGGCTCACTATAAAGGAAGCTAAAGCTCCTGACAACAACATATATTTCAAGTGCCCAACCTCAGAGGCAGTTTCTCAAGAAGTATTTAGGCCAGCAGAGCTCCATGTTTGTGGAGTGTTTACCATGTCCCTTACTTATGGAAACTGCTCTATCACCTCCAAGGTTGGGAACTCCTGAGCGTATTCCATTCCAGATTTGTATTCACGTATTTTCTAACTCTTCTCCTCTAATTATGTCTTACTTGTGGCAAAGGTAATGTCAAGGCATTGTTGTGGATGAAAGTGGGAAGATTTTTGTGTAGCACATATTTGCATACACATTGGATTCATTTTCCAATTTTCCATTCAAAATACTGAATCCCTGACACGAAACTATACCCTACTAGACTCTGACTACTATTCCTAATATGATGGAGAAAAATAACTCAAACAGAATAGAAATACAAGCAGTTCAGAAGAGGCATGGTGTATAGTTGGAGTTGCCTTTTGCATTATGTAGGTTAGGTGTTATAAATCTAGTTAATTTTTAATTGAAATAGTACTCCATGTGTTTTTAAAGTTAATGAATATGTGAATTCCTGTATCCCTTTCTCTGTAGCCTATTCAGCACATGTATTTTTATATGCACATATAGAATCCTACCTGGTATCACATATACATTCTTGTGAGGTGGCTGACTTGGCAGATACAAATTATGAGAAGTGATCACTCCTGCTAAATGCTGTTGGATCTTAAAATTCAACCTATTTGTGACCTTTCTAGTTGAACAACATTATTCATAAATCCATGTTCGTTAAAATTAATATTTCGGGATCTATGGATGATATATATTTCACCATGAATTTCGATTGGCATATATATTGCCACTTTATAATGTCTGTGTGTGTTTTATATATATATATATATATATATATATATATATATATATATATATATATATACTCTCCAGATTTTTCACAATATGAAATATATGTGTCTTATTATTCACTCCCTAAATACATTCATATTCATGTATGTGGATTTGTAATCAACTTTGCACAAGATTATTCTCAGAAATATTCATCCACCTGAAATACTTATTTGTTTCCTAGTACTGAAAACAAACTTCAGTGAAAGGTGCATACAAATCCTAATATTTCTACAGTAACTTACCAAGTTTAACATCAATGCAAGTAGATTCCTATGGGACATGATGTGTATTTTGACGTTCATTTTTATTTAAAACTGGTACAGTACTATTTCTTCAGTTTATGCACATCCATGGATAAATTTTTCACCCAAAATTTCAAAATTAAAGACATTTGTTTCACTTTCAATCACTTCCTGCTTCCGAACACATGTAGTCCTCCAGGTTTTTCGACTGGTCGTTTCATGAGACTTCTTAACAAACACATTATTTTCGATTTCCATAATCACTTTTGAAGAAAAACTCACACACCCTCTTCATGATAAACCGTAACCCTAATATTACCATTAGACTTATAATTGGTTGTAATGAATGTATGTATACCAATATCAATATAAGATTTCCTGTATATTTTCAGATATCAATTTATTCTAATTCCAATTTCTAAAGTTGGATCCAGTTATATTATTTATTCACAGAACGATCTATTCATGCATCATCTCTATATTCATTGACACAGGGTACACCTATTTGTATACCCAATACTAATTTATGGCTTTTAAAAATATTGCTTCCCATAATGGTGGAAGAAATACTCATGTCACCTGATCTACATATACATTTTATCACAGTAATATTCTGGACAAAAATGCAAAGGTCACACTTATGATTGTACCAAACCCTAAATTGAAAGTGAGTATATATTACTAAAAACATCCTTGTCCAGGATGCCTAATTCTCCCAAGTGTCAATATTGTTGGGGACTATATATTTGTTTCTTCCTATGATTATATATTCAACCTCAACCCTGTTGAAAATGTCTAATCCTATCACGCATTTTATAATTTGTCTGATTTCCTAATGTCTCTATTGAGACCTGCTTTCCTACATATTTTCCCCAGTTCATCATTGTGACTGACTCTTCACATGTGCTGACATTTACATTCACTCTCTAAACGAAACCCTATTGCTAAAAAACTATTGGTCCAACTCGAAGACTCACTCTTCTTCCTAAACCTACTATCTTCCAAATCCTACCGACTATCCATTTTTTACTGGATGTTCTCTTCGACATTCAGGCATCTGAGGTGCAAGGTTTTATTCCATTGTGTATAGATTTATCTGAGACTAAAATGCAGAATGTAATTCAAAGCTAAATATCCCAAAGAAGGGCCCAATGACCTTTCTGGCTTCAAATCGTAACTAGATTTATGTTTTCATACTTATATTTCAAATATATATTCTTATAAATTTTGCAGGTTCCCAATACCATTATTCATCCAGCAGAATGATTCCTAACACAAGTCAAATATGTTATTGACCCTAACCATACACTGTTCCCTCATTCTAAATTTACAGAGAGGAGGGACAGAGTTGGTCTTACAATACAGAAAAGTAGGGGATCTTCCACCTGCTGAGAACCTCAAAGTTCCATGCAGAAATGTTGACTGAAGAAGATGTAGGCAGCTATGAAGGACCTGAGAGAACAAAAGTCATGTTCAATGGCAAACAACCTGTTCAGGATGAAGGGTTCTGTCTGAATCAGCCTCTCACATCTTAATTTAGAGAAGATGGACCAAACCAGGCCTGTGTGGGTAGCTGTTTCTGGGTGCCTATGGTTGTATACCATTCTAAATTTTGAAAGTGTCACAGGAAGTAGGGGCAGCCTCCTTCTCATGTGACACTTGAAAGCCACTGGTAGGACAAAGTGGTTGCCAAGGCAGTGACCTCATTCAGTTCCTAAAGGAAGTGACCTCACCTCACTTCCTTGGTGATGGAAATCTCTGAACTTGGGATTCATGAAGCCAGGCACCCAGAGCCAGTCCCAGTCCCAGTCCCAGTGGTCTCACTTGTTTGGATTTACCAAGGACAGTGTCAGTCTTTCTTGGTACCTACTAATGTGAGGATGGCCAAATGCCAGGAAAGCTCTAAAGAGGGGTCATTCCTGAGAAAGCAGGTAGTTGCTCACCTCTGGGTCCTGACACCTGCACAGAGTTGGCCAAGGAGACCAGATCTGAGACAGATCAGGCCATTCCATGGGAATATAGTATGGCTCACCAGTCAGAGGATACTCCGGATAGTCACAGAACTTCTTGGGGGAAGGAGGTGCCTTTGTGGGTGTGGGGGTGGGTTTCTGGTTTTGTCTCATGTTCAGAGAATAGGTAGGCAAGGCGCTTTTTTTGGTGTAGAATGAACTGTTTCTAGTAAGTCATTTGACAAGGCGAGTGTTTCTATGTCTGTGTATCCCACTGTGTCCGTGGTTGCAGATATTAGAAAAGAAAATGCATCAATGGATGTGTCCTGTCTAGTAGAAAGCTTCCCAGCATTCATCCTGTCCAATTTATGAATGGATTTCAGATTGCCTTTTCGATGGGTAACACCTGCAATCTTCCTAAGTTTCAGTTTTCTTCTGGACTTCTGCCCCTCTCCAGAATAGGCTCATGGTTTTATGTCTAAGGTATGTACCACTTCCAAGCTCTGTGCCATGACCATGTACTGGATAGCTCAAAGGAATGGCGAGCATCTCTGAAAAATCAGATATTAGTGTGACCATTAAATCTCAGTGGAGAAACCCTGCTTTGGGCCTTTTGCTTACCTATTGTTCTGTTGTCCTGAATGTCAGGAAGTTCTTTGCCTCAGGCCACCCCTTTGTGAAGCCTGAAGAAAACAGTTTTCAAATGGAAATGAATGGGCAACACCTGTGGCTCTTTGGATAATTGCTTTGGAAAGGGATGTGTCTGAATCAGCCTCTTGGCCCTGTGTTAGGCTGTAGCTTAGATTCTCAGCACCTGATGGATCTAAAGAAAGATCCCATGGGTGCATTAAAAACCAAAATGGCCAAAAGAGCAGTCATTGTTTATGAAGACTCTCGCCTTCCTCTCTAAGGTTCCTGACATCCATCAAGTGAGAATAGGGATCCTTTGTTTCAAAAGAGTTCTTCAAAGCCCTGCAGAGGCTATCCCATAGGTGCTTGTGTTTTCTCATGACCCCAATTTACATGAAGAATCTAAACCCTACAGTCAGTGGGCCTCAAATTGGAGAAGCCAAGCTGTATTAACGGCAGGCCAATTTGATCACTCCTGTTTCACAGTCAGGATTTTCAGGCCACACTGACTTTAGGCAAATGAGGGGCAAGGGAGATTATTTTGGACACTGTCCTGTCCTGCGCCCCTCATGGAAACCTCCATCCAGAGGTTATGATGAGTGTCTATATGGAAGAAGAAAAGGGTTATGTGGGAGCGTTTTGTTTGGAATTGTGGTAATTTGTGTGGCACTTAGAAGAAAAGACTTGGTCCACCTGGGCTTGAACTCTGTTGTGATTCCTCTTAGAGAATGAATTCTGGAACTGACCTCAGAGAAGTATTTTCATGAATTGTGTTTGGTTTTTACTAGGCCATGCATGAGAGTCGCCCTTGGAATCTGAGATCTAGGTGCAGGGTGGCTTTCCCCAGAGCACTGGGAATCTCAGCCAGGATATCACATGATTTTATTCTGAAAGACTTTGCAGCCACAGTTGAGAGTCAAAACACACATGGACCTCACATTGTAGACCTCAATGGGCCTGGCTTCATGTGACCTTTTGGCCACACTTTGGGAAGTCTTGCCTGTGAGTGTTCTCTAGAGCTTTCATTGAAATGAGCTTCCTCAACATTTAATGGTTCCTGAATAAATTGAAACCCAAAGAGCCTCCAACTTCATCCTTGACAAATGGCTTGATAAATACCATGAAATTTTTGAAATTCCCATGACCAGGTGGCACTGGAGAACTTTTGGATATCCTGTTGCTGACCATCAGTGTACCAGACAGTGCCTTGACTGACTTTGTTTCATGAAAATTGTGTAGAACAGTGATGCCAGTAAGTTGGAGCCTGCTCATTAGTGGGCCTAGAGCAGTGGTGTGAAGGTGTGTGATAAAACATGTGTGGTGGGGCCATGTTGATCTGCCATTGGCTTGCAAATGCCTTATGACTGACAGGGTACAGCAAGCAGACCCTTATATGTAAAGGCATCTTGTTATATGAATAGGCTTATGGGCAATGTTCAGAATCAGGTTGGCTACCTGGTACCACACGTACATTCTTGTGAGGTGGCTGACTTGGCAGATACAAATTGAGAGAAAAGATCACTCCTACTAAACCCCATTGAAACTGAATATTCAACATATGGGTGAGCTTTCTAGTTGAACAACATTATACATAAATCCATGTTCAGTAAAATGAATATTTTTAGATCTGTGGATAATATATATTATATGATAAATTTTGATTGACATATATATTGCTACTTTTTTGTCTGTGTGTGTTTTGTGTGTGTGTGTGTGTGTATATATATATATATATATATATATATATATATATATATATATACACACTCTCCAGATATTTCAAAAAATGAAATATATGTGTCTCATATACACTCCCTAAATTCATTCATGTTCATGTATCTGGATTTATAATCAACTATTCACAAGATTATTCTCAGAAATATTCATGCACCTGAAATTTGCCTAATGCTCTCAAATATCAATCCTATTGGTGTCTACATATTTGTTTTTTCCTAAGATTATATATTCAAACTCAATCCTTTTCAAAATATCTAGTTCTGTCACTCACTTTGTAATTTCCCTGATTTCATAATGTCTCTATTGATATCTGCTTTCCTACATATTTTCCCCAGTTCATCATTGTAACTGACTCTTCAACTGTGCTCACATTTACATTCACTCTCTAACTGAAACCGTATTGCTAAAGAACTTTTGTTCTAAATTCTATACTCACTCTTCTTCTTAAACCTACTGACTATCTTCCTAATCCTACCAACTATACCTTTTTCACTGGATGTTCTCTTCTACATTCAATCATCCAAGTAAATATCGGGCAAGCTTCGGAGAAGGAGACGACCAACAGAGTACTCATGATACAGCAAAAGGTTTATTGGGTTTCCAGCATGCTGGGGCTCAGAGCTCACTTTAATAGAGCAGATAGCCCTGAGAATAGCTTAAGTAGAGTTTGTATACTTTCCCTGGAGAAGGCAGGGAGGGAAGTTTATTGATGGGTCACGACGAGTGGGCAGTTTGCATGCAACTGGGTGAGGGAGTACATTCTGTAGTTTGGCAGTTGGGGACAGCACATTTTGGGAACAAGTTTTGCAAGCATTTCTCAAGATTTCAACAGTTTTTTGTTAAGCATAGGGAAATACAGGAAGGGACAAGTACTTGTTTTATTAACCTTTCATTCCTCACTTCTTTTTCTGGCTACTTTTAATCATAAAAATTATCATTGGGGGGTTTCACATTCTATGTCTTCTAGTGGGGTATTACCATAAGTTTAACTCGTCCAATTTGAGCCTGGAGAAAAGAAATTACACGGTTGAGAAAACAGGGTTTTATAGTTATCAATAATATGAGGATTATTATTGGACCGGCCAGGGTTGATAAAAACGTAGTTAACCAGGGGCACTGTGTGAACCAAGACTCAAACAACCCTTTTTGGGTCTCTCTCTCTCTCTTGTTGATGCTCTTTAATGTGTCTTTTTAATTTACTCATAGATTTTATTACAACTCCAGTATGTTCGGCATAAAAACAACATTCTTCCCTCAATGCAGCACAAAGGCCCCCTTCTTTAATGAAGAGGAGGTCCAAACCTCAACTGTTCTGTAAAACAACTTCAGAGAGAGAGGTTAAAGTTTCATGCAAAGCTCTGATGGTGGTTTCTAATATCTTAGTTTTGGTCTATTGCTGCTTCTAATTGGGTCATTTATTGTGTCACATGGACAAGGGCAGTGGTTCCTGGGCCCACCCGTGCAGCAAATCCTATTCCTAATATGATGGCTAAAGTGAGGGATATATGCTCCCAGTGGAACCTGGTTGTATGTCCCCCTATTTGATCTTCAAATGAACCTGCTTCATAATAGAGCACTCTGGGAAACATCTGCACCATTACACGATTAATCACATCTGTTGACCATTTCATGAAAACATAAACAAGGTTTAAGTATATAGAATTATTCTGTTGTAAGGACGGACAAGGCAAGGCACCTAAGATAGCACTAAAGACAGGGAAACAGTCCTATTTGGTTGCAACCGGATTCAGAGGGCATTGCTTCTGTTGTAATCAATTAATCCCCTGAAACTCAAGTTTAGGTAGTTTCAGAATTTTGTACCCAACATGTAAGGGAAGGTGCTCAGAAGCTCACAGTCTTCTGAAGTTCAAAAACGCAGTATTTGTTCCTGTTTTTCCCCTGTTCTGGGCAAGTTAACTTTTAAAGGACACCTGGGAGGGGGAGAGCTTTTTCTTCCCTTTCTTATTTTACCCCTGCCAGCTGTTACCATGGAGACCAGTTGGTAACTTCTTTATCTTAGAAATGTAGCCATCTCTGTGAATCCCCAGCTCAAGGACAGAGGCCTTGTTCACATATTTTGTGAAAAACTAGTAAAAGGGTGTCTACCTGAGAAGTGCTGATTTTTTTAGCAACTGGCCAAGTAGAACAGGGCAACACGAAAAGAGGAAGTTTATCTACATTGAACTCTTTTATAGGGACTCTTTTGCTGAAAGTCCTAAAGTCAGCCATGGTGAAGACTTCTGGAGAAGGTCAGTTAAGACTTTTCTGTGGGCCTAGTGCAGAGGGGGAAGACGGGGAAGGTGGGCTGAGATCAGCTCCGTGGATCTGAGAATGAGGAAGGAGAGATGTAAAAGAATAATGGGAAACGGGTTTGAGATTTTCCTAACAACAAAAACTTGAGCAGTAGAACAGGTAGAGCAGAGAGGATGATGGGAGTGAGTATCTCAAAACGCATATGAGGGACGTTTAATTATTAGTAAACTGTTTTCAGTGATGACAAACCAACTTTAAAGGCCATTTTTATTACATCTTAGATAGGGGACTGAGGGCTCTCCTCAGTTGGTTTGAGCTTTGGTTTAGCTGGTAAGAAGACCTGGCGGGACCCGGTGCGGGCACTGACAGGACAAGAGAGGAGTGAGTGGGTGGAGGGGTACTTCAGTAACTGCTGCCTCAGCAAGGAGGCAATGGTCTGAGAACCGGCAGAGGTTTGGGTTTTTGATCTAGTAATTGGAGGGGAGAAATCAGGTTGCTGAGGTGGGAGTGACAGCAGAGTGTCTGGAGCAGAAGGCTGAGGGTGAGGATCTATTGGAGAAGCATAGTTCAGGATGTGAGTGAAGGAGGGAAAAGGTCACGCAGAATTTGAGGATCTAGAGACCCCTCTGGGGGCCATCGGTTCTTCTTATCTAATTGGTAATATGGCCAATGATGTGTACTGAATTTGATGAGGAGTTTGGGTTCCATCAGGCAGCCCCTGTTTGCTCACATCCCCATGACTTACAGAAGAAGTCGGCTTTCCCCCCACACAGCCGTGACTGTGGCTTTGAGAGTCTGCCCGGCAAACATAGTAATCTAGGCTAGCCAACTTGCATCTGGCTTGCATGTCCCTTCATCCATAATGTTTGTTTCCATTATCTATGGTACAGAAGTAATTTAATGGAATTTTAGTGGTATCCTCTTCATCAGGGATATCCCAATAGGTAAGACCTATAGCCAGCTAACAAATGTCTGGGATGAGTGATGGCCACCAGGTCCCTCAGGGGGCTGTATGCGAGATAGATTATACTTCTTTTCCAGTAGGATTTGTGATCAGCCATCACTGCTGAATGGACTGATGTGGCTTAGGACTACTTGTGGCCAAGGAGAGAGTCCACAGACTTATCCACATGGTGAATATGCAATTTGAAGGTTTTACCAGTCTTTTCCAGTTTCCAGCCAGAGTCTGGACAGGGCGCAGGCTTGAGATGAGAGGCATGGATCCAGAAATTGATTCCGTCTACCTTTACCACTGTAGGTGTTATAAGTAGCACCGGCTATGGTCCTTTCCAGTGGGGTTTCAAGCATGATACCTGATGTCGTCTTACGTAGATGAAGTCTCTTACTTGATATCGATGTTGAGTCCCTTTGTCCCCAGTTTGATAGGCAGTGGCCAGCTGTTTACACAGGTATCACTGAGTTCTTTTTAGAGCTTTAAGTCTGTCAAGCAAGGGGGTGTGGATGGAATGGTTAGGTCTTTGAGTCGGGCTTAGGTTCCTTACTGCAGGAGGGCAACAATAGAGAATTTCACAGGGGCTAAGGTTACTCAAAGAAACAGAGGGAGTATTTCTTGCATGAAACATTGCATAAGGCAGGAGCATAGTCCAATCTTTTATGCTGTTCTCTAAGTTTAATTTTCTTAAGGTCTCTTTAATGGTTCAATTTATTCTATCTGCCTGTCCTGAACTCGGGTATCTATAAGCACAATATAACTTCCAATTAATTCCCTGGTTCCTGGCTAACCCCTGACTTACCTGGGCCATGAACACCGGTCCATTATCAGACCCTATTACCGGCTTAGCTTCCTCCAATGGTAAAGAGGCTGAGTCAGAAGCAGGGAAATCCATTTGAGGGTGTTGTGGGTTAGGGGACAAGGGCAGGGGATTAGTTAGGGAAGAAGAGTCCAGTAGAGTCAAATCTGTGACTCGGGGAGAACAGGGGGTGGAGGAGGAGGAGGTTGAGAGGGTTTGAGAGATCATGGGGGAAGGAGTAGGAGCAGAGGCAGGGGCAAGGAAAGGCTTCACCCATGGAGGAGGAGATTTGCAGATGTTCTGCCAAGTTAAGATATATGGCTGTTGATCCAGATGGCTATGTGTCCCCGGCTGAGATAATATCTCTGAATTTTTAAATTAGTGCGAAGTAGAAAGATCCTTCTAGGGGCCATCCGAATTCAAAGGTGGGCCATTCTGAGGCACAGAGATTCTGCCAGGTCCAGCATTTTACTAAAACAAGAAAGATTCTGAGCTCTTAAGCGGACTTTGTTCCAGTGATCAAGGGTCAGGGACAGAGGCATTGAACTGCTCTGTCCCATAATGAAAGGTACACAAACAGCAAAAGCAAGGACACATGACACAGATAAGACAAGACCATAAACACAGGCAATGGACGTCAAACACTGAAACCAGGAATGAGTAGCCGGCACAACCCGATGGGATGACAATACCGAATCTGAAACAAAATATCACTGAGTTGAGGAGACTATTGTTCCTTAATTTCCCGAGTTTTCTGCGGCGTCCCCCAGGGAGGTGCCCTGTGTCTCCGTGACACGTCTCTCAGCCACCTTCGGAGGGAGCTCAGGCTCTTCATCGCCAGAGATTTTGCCAAGCCCTAACATGAAACCTGAAACCAGAAAGAGGCGCCTTACTTGCTCCGAGAGGAGCCCATTGGGGTCTCTCGTCTGCCACTGCCAGAACTCGGTGGAACCTCAATATGTAAAGGTCGGGCGAGTGTCGAAGGAAGAGACCACCAAGAGTCTGTCTCATGCAACAGCAATGGGTTTGTTTGGGGTTCAGCATGCTGTGGCTCAGAACTCACTTAAATAGAGCAGAGAGCCCTGAGAACACCTTAAGCACAGCTTATATACTTTCCTTGGAGAGGGAAGAGAGGGAAGTTTACTAATGGGTGAGGGCATGTGGGCGGTTTGCATGACACTGAGTGAGGGAGTACATTCTGCAGTTTGGCAGTTGGGAACAGAACATTCTGGAAACAAGATTAGCAAACATTTCTCAAGATTTCAACAGTGTTTTGTTAAGCATACAGAAAAACAGGAAGTGACAAGTACCTATTTTATTAACCTTTCACTACGGACTATCCCTTTTCGACTAGATGTTCCTTCTACATTAATTCATCCAAGGTACAAGGTCCTATGGCATTGTATATCGATTTAATTGAGACACCTCTGCAGAACGTAATTCAAAGCTGCATATCCAAATCAAGAGCCCAATGCCCTTCTGAACTTCAAATCATACTTAGATTTCTGTTTTCATACATATATTTCACCTATATATTCTTATACACATAGCAAGTTCCCAATACCATTATTCATGCAGCAGAATGATTTCTAACCCAAACCGAACATGTTATTAACCATAATCATACACTGTTCCCTCAATCTAACTTTACAGAAGAGCAGGGAAAGAGTTGATCTTACAATACTGAAATGTAGGGAATCTTCCACCTGCTGAGAACCTCAAAGGTCCATGCAGAAATGATCCCTGGAGAAGAGGTAGGCAGCTATGAAGGACCTGAGAGACCAAAAGTCATCTTCCATGGCAAACAACCTGGTCAGGATAAAAGGTTGTGTATGAATCAGCTTCTCTTCTTAACGTAGAGAAGTTGGACCAAACTAGGCCTGTGTGGAGATCTATTCCTGGGTGCCTATTGTTGATATACCATTCTAACTTGTGAAAGTGTCACAGAAAGTAGGGGCAGCCTCTGTATCATGGGACCCTTGAAAGCAACAGTTAGGACAAAGTGGTTGCCAAGACAGTGACCTCATTCAATTTCTGAAGGAAGGGACCTCACTTAACTTCCTTGGTGATGGAACTCTCTGAATTTGGGATCCAGGAAGCCAGGCACCCAGAGCCAGTCCCTGTCCCAGTCCCAGTGGTCTCACTTGTTTGGATTCAGCAAGGACAGAGTCAGTCTTTGTTGGTACCTACAGATGTGAGGAAAGCCAAATGAGAGGAAATCTCTGAAGCGGGGCTTTTCCTGAGAAAGCAGGTAGTGGCTCACCACTGGCTACTGAGAACTTCACAGAGTTGGCCAAGGAGACCAGATCTGAGACAGGACAGGCCAATTTGGGGGAACATATTATGGCCCACAAGTCAGAGGACACTCTGGATAGTCACAGACCTACTTGGGGGAAGGAGGTGCCTTTGTGGGTGTGGTTGTGGGTTTGTGGTTTTGTCTCATTTTCCTAGAATAGGTATTAAAGTCGGTTTGTTTGGATTGAAGTTTAGTGTTTCTTGTAAGTCTTTTGACATGGCGAGTGTTTCTATGTCTCAGTATTTCACTGTGTCCGTGGTTGAATGCATTAGAAAAGAGAATGCATCAATGGATGTGTCCTGTCTAGTAGAAAGCTTCTCAGCATTCAAATTGCCCCATTTATGAATGGACTGTAGCTTGCCCTATTGATGCGCAACACCTGCTATATTCCAAAGTTCCTGTTTTCTTTCTGAATTCTGGCCACTCTACAGAATAGGACCATGGTTTTTTGTTCACGATATGTACCACCTTCAAGCTCTGTGACTGGCCATGTACTGGATAGCTGAAAGAAATGGCAAGCATCTCAGAAAACTCAAGTATCAGTGTGACCAGGAAATTCTCAGTGGAGCAACCCTGCTTTGGACCATTTGCTTACCTATTGTTCTGTTTTCCTGAATTTCAGGAAGGTCTTTGACTCAGGCCACCCTTTTGTGAAGCCTGAAGAAAACAGTTTTCAAATGGAAATTATTGGGCATACATGTGGCTCTTTCCTTAACTGCTTTGAAAAGGGATGTGTCTGAATCAGCCGCTTGGCTCTGTATGAGGCAGTGGCTTAGATTCTCAGCACCTGAGGGATCTAAAGAAATTTCCCATGCGTGCATTCAAACCCAAAATGGCCAAAAGAGCAGTCATTGGCATGAAGTCTCTCGCCTTCCTCTGTAAGGTTCCTGACCTCCATCAAGTGAGAATAGGAATCCTTTGGGTCAAACGAGTTCTTCAAAACCTGCAGAGGCTAGCCCATAGGTGCTTGGGTTTTCTCATGACTCCAATTCACATAAAGAATCAATATCTGACAGTCAGTAGGCCTCAAATTGGACAAGCAGAACAGTATTAACATCAGGCCTATTTGATCACTCCTGGTTAACAGGAAGCGTGTCCAGGCCACCCTGACTTTAGGCAAATGAGGGGCAAGGTAGATTATTGTGGATACTGTCTTGGTCTGCGCCCCTCATGGAAACCTCCAGCCAGAGGTTATGATGAGTGTCTATATGGAAGGAGATGAGGGCCATATGGGAGTGTTTTGGTTTTAATTGTGGTCAATTGTGTGGTAGTTGGAAGAGATGACTGTGTCCACTGGAGCTTGAACTCTGGTGTGATTACCCTTAGAGACTGAGTTCTGGAACTGACCTCAGAGAAGTATTGCAAAAAATAGTGTTGGGATTTTAGGAGGTCACGCATGAGAATCACCCTTGTAATCTGAGATCTAGGCCCAGGATGGCTTTCCACAGTGCTCGGGGATTCTGAGCCAAGATATCACATGATTTAATTCTTAAAGACTTGGGACCCTTAGTTGAGAATACAAACACACATGGATCTCACTTTGTATACCTCAATGGGCCTGGATTCATGTGACCTTTTGGCCACTCTTTGGGAAGCCTTCCCCGTGAGTGATCTCCAGAGCTTTCATTGAAATGAGCTTCCTCACCATTTAATGGTTCCTGAATTAATTGAAACCCACAGTGCCTCCAACTTCATCCTTGAAAAATGGCTAGATAAATACCATGAAATTTTTGAAATTTCCATGACCAGGTGGCACTGGATAAACTTTGAATGTCCTGTTGCTGATCATGATGGTACCAAACTGTGACTTGATTGACTGGGTTTCGTGAAAATGTTGTAGAACAGAGATGCCAGTAAGTTGGAGCCTGCTGATTAGTGGGCATAGAGCAGTGGACTGTAGGTGTGTAAATAAATATTTTTGGTAGGATCACCTGGATCTTCCATTGGCTTCCAAAAGACTTGCGACTGACATGGTGCAGGCAGCCGACCCTTATATGTAAAGGCATCTTTTTATATGGAGAGGTTTCAGGGCAATGTTCAGAATCAGGTTGCTATTGTCAAGTGGGAAAGCTATGTGGGATTAAAGCCTGGTTTGTACATTCTCTTGTCGACCATGACAAACCACACGTGACAGAACTCCCTCTAGCATTGTGTCCCAGTTGAACTCCTTGTATTTCATGAATCTAATATGAAACTCCCAGTTCAGGAGTAAGAAACACCCTGAAAATTGGAGCATGACCAAATGGCTTCACAGACCACACGGGAAGACACTTAGCTCCCAGTGGCCATAGTTTACCTACAAAGAGAGAATTCAAAACTGCTGCCTCATGTTCATTAGAAAATAAGGAACCATGTCCTCCAGGTCACATAGATGCAGACCCAGATTTCATGGTGTCACTACAAACGAAACTAAATTTCCTGACAATTACAAATATTTCATGTGCCCAAAAACAGAGGAAGTTTCTCAAGAAGTCTTTAGGCCAGCAGAGCTCCATGTTTTTGAAGTGTTTACCCTCTCCCTTACTTTTGGAAACTGTTCTTCTACTTCCAGTGTTGTGAACTCCTGAGCATTTTACATTTCTCATATGTATTCACAGATTTTCTAACTCCTCTCCTCTAATTGTGTCTTACTTGGAGCGATGGTTATGTCAAGCCATTGTTCTGGAAGAGAGTGGGAAGTTGTTCCTGTAGTACATGTTTCCATACACATTAGATTAATTTTTCTATTTTCCATTTGAAATACCGAATCCCTGACACCAACCCATACCCTACTAGAATCTGACTACTAATCCTAATATGATGGAGAAAAAGAAACCTAACTGAATAGAAATACAGTCCTTTCATAGGAAGCATGGTGTATACTTGTATTTGCCTTCTGCTTTATCAAGAGTATGTGTTTTAAATCTAGTCAACTTTTTATTATAATATTTCTTCATGAGCTTTTAAAGTTATCACATGTGTAAATTCCTGTCTCCCTTTCACTGTATCCTATTCAGCACATGTATTTTTTATGCACATATACTATCCTACCTGGTATCACACGTACATTCTTGTGAGCTCACTGTCTTTGGACTATAAAAATTGTGAAAAGAGATGACTCCCCCTAAATACTGAGTGAACTGAAAATTCAACCTATGGGTGAGCTTCCTAGTAAAAAACATTATACATAAATCCATGTTAAGTAAAATGAATATTTTTGGATATGTGGATGAATTATATTTTATGATGAATTTCAATTGGCATATATATTTCTACATATTAATGTGTGTGTGTGTTTGTGTGTGTATTTGTGTATATATATATATATATATATATATATATATATATATATATATATATATTCTCCAGAATTTCCAAAATATGAAATATATGTATCTTATTATACACTCCCTAAATTCATTCGTATTCATGTATTTGGGTGTATAATCAACTTTACACAAGATTATTCTAAGAAATACTCAATCACCTGAAATACATATTGGTTTCCTACTACTGAAAACTAAGTTCAGTGAATGGTGCTTACAAATCCTAATATTTCTACTGTAACTGACCCAGTTTAACATCAATGCAAATAGATTTCTATGGGACATGATGTGTATTTTGAAGTTCATTTTTATTAAACACTGGTACATTAAAATTTCTTCAGTTTATGTACATCATAGGATATATTTTTTTCATTCACAACTTCACAAATTTATAGGCATTTGGTTCACTTTCAATTACTTACTATTTCAGAACACATGTATTCCTCCATATTTCTCTACTGGTCTTTTCACTTGACTTCATTCTAAACACATTATTTTCGATTCCATTATCATTGTTCAAGCAAAACTCACTCTTCATGATAAACTGTAACCCTAATATTACCATTAGATATATAACAGGTTGGAATGAATGTATGTATATCAATATAAGATTTCATATATATTTTTTTCAGATGCAAATTCAATCCATTATTTAAAGTTGGAACCAGTTATATACTTTATTCACAATATGGTCTATTCATGCATCATCTGAATAATCATCAACACAGGGTACACCTTTTCGTATCCCCAGTACTAATTTATAAGTTTTCAGGATATTGCTCCCCATAATGGTGGAAGAAAGACTCATGTCACCTGATCTACATATACATTTATCACAGTAGTATTCTGGACACAAAATGCAAAGGTCACTTATGATTGTACCAAAGCCTAAATGGAAAGTGAGCATGGATTATTAAAAACATCTGTCCAGGTTGAGTAATGCTCTCAAATGTCAATCCTCTTTGTTATTACATATTTGTTTTTTCCTAAGATTATATATTCAACCTCAAGCCTTTTGAAAATGTCTAATCCTATCACTCACTTTATACTATGCCTGATTTCTTAATGTCCCTATTGATATCTGCTTTTCTACATATTGTCCCCAGTTCATCATTGTGACTGTAACTTCAAATGTGCTGACATTTACATTCACTCTCTATCTGAAACCCTATTGCTAAAGAACTTTTGGTCCAACTTATATACTCACTATTCTTCCTAAACCTACTGACTATCTTCCTAATCCTACAGACTATCCATTTTTGACTGCATGTTCTCTTCTACATTCAAACATCCGAGGTACACGGTCCTATGCCATTGTATATCGATTTATCTGAGACCTCGGTGCAGAACATAATTCAAGCTAAGTATACCAATCGTGGTTTCAATTCATATCTGGGCTTCAAATCTTTCCTAGATCTCTGTTCTCATACATATATTTCACGTCTATATTCTTATAAATATCACAGGTTCCAAATACCATTATTCATCCAGCATAATTATTCCTAACCCAAATCGAACATGCTATTAACCCTAACCATACACTGTTCCCTCAATCTCATTTACAGAAGAGCAGGAACAGAGTTGGTCTTACAATATAGGAAGGTAGGGGATCTTCCACCAGCTGGCAACATCAAAAGTCCATGCAGAAATAATCCCTGGAGAAAATGGAGGCAGCTATGAGGGACCTGAGAGAGCAAAAGTCATCTTACATGGAAAACATCCTGGTCATGATGAAAGGATGTGTCTGAATCAGCCTCTCTTTTCTTAATGTAGTGAAGATGGACCAAACCAGGCCTGTGTGGAGAGTTGATCCCGGGTGCCTATGGTTGATATACCATTCTAACTTGTGAAAATGTCAGAGCAAGTAGGTGCAGCCTCCATCTGATGGGACTCTCGGAAGGAAATGTTAGGAAAATGTGGTTGCCAGGGTAGTGACCTCATTCAGTTCCTGAAGGAAATGAACTCAACTTACTTCCTTGGTGATGAAACTCTCTGAACATGGGATCCAGGAAGCCAGGCACCCAAAGCCAGTCCCAGTGCAAGTCCCAGTGGTCAAACTTGTTTGGATTTACCAAGGACAGAGTCAGTCTTTCTTGGTACATACTGATGTGAGGTTGGCCAAATGTCAGGAAGGCCTGAAGAGGGGCCTTTCCTGAGAAAGCAGGTAGTGGCTCATCGCTGGCTTCTGACAGCATCACAGAGTTGGCCACGGAGACCAGATCAGAGACAGGAAACATAAATATGGGGGATTATATTATGGCCCTCAAGTCAGAGGACACTCTGGATAGTCAGAGACCTACTGGGGGAAGGAGGTGCCTTTGTCGGTGTGGTTGTGGGTTTGTTGTTTTGTCTCCTGTTCTCAGAATAGTTAGGAAAGGTGGTTTGTTAGTTTTGGAGTGGACTGTTTCTAGTAAGTCATTTGACAAGGCGAGTGTTTCTGTGTCTATATATCCCATTGTGTCCGTGGTTGTAGAAATTAGAAAAGAAAATGCATCAAGGGATTTGTCCAGTCTACTAGAAAGCTTCCCAGCATTCATTCTGTTCAATTTATGAATGAACTGCAGCTTGCCTTATAAATGGGCAACACTCGCCATGTTCCTAAGTTCCTGTTTTCTTCCTGAATTCTGGCCACTCTCTAGAATACGCTCATGGTTTTGTGTCCAAGATATGTACCACCTCCAAGCTCTGTGACATGGCCATATACTGGATAGCTGAAGGAAATGGCGAGTATCTCAGAAAACTCAGATATCAGTGTGACCAAGAAAGTCTCAGTGGAGAAACCCTGCTTTGGTCCTTTTGCTTCCCTGTCTGTTGCCCTGAATGTGAGGAAGGTCTTTGCCTCCGGCAACCCTTTTGTGAAGACTGAAGAAAACAGTTTTCAAATGGAAATAAATGGGCATCACCTGTGGCTCTTTGCTTAATTGCATTGGAAAGGGATGTTTCTGAATCTGCATCTTGGCCCTGTGTGAGCCTGTGGCTTAGATTCTCAGCACCGGATGGATCTAAAGAAAGATCCCATGTGTGCATCCAAAACTAAAATGGCAAAAAGGGCAGTCATTGTGGATGAAGTCTCTTGCCTTCCTCCAGACAAAAGCTGAAAAAAGATACTATAGAACCCAATAGCACAATCAATAACCTAGACGTAACCAACATATATAAAATATATCAACCATCATCAAGTGGATACACGTTCTTCTCAGCAGCACATTGATCCTACTCCAATATAGACCATATATTATGCCATAGGGAAACTCTTAGTAAATATAAAGGTACGGAGTTCATACCATGCACCATATCTGATCATAATGGATTGAAACTTTAAATCCATGAAAAAAGAAGGAAGGAAAAATTCTACATCACATGGAAAATGCACAATATGTTACTGAATGATCAGTGGGTTACAGAAGACATAAAGGAGAAGATAAAAAAATTCTTAGAGACAAATGACAATAGAGACACAACATACCGGATTGTATGGGACACAATGAAAGCCGTTTTAAGAGGGAAATTCATTTCTTGTAATTCTTTCCTCAAAAAAAGAAAAAAAAAAACAACAAATAAATGAACTCACACTACACCTCAAAAACCTAGAAAAGGAAGAGCAAAACAACATCAAATGTAGTAGAAGACAAGAAATAATTGAAATTAGAGGAGAAATCAACGAAATTGAAACAAAAAAACTACATTGTAAAAATTGAAATAAATAAAAGTTGGTTCTTTGAAAAAATAAATAAGTTCGACATTCCCTTAGCCATGCTAACGAAGAGAAGAAGAGAGAGAACTCAAATTACTAACATATGGAATAAAGATGGAAATATCACAACACACACTACAGAAACACAGAAGATAATTAGAAAGTACTTTGAAACCCTATATTCCAATAAAATAGAAGATAAAGAAGATATCGATAAATTTCTTAAGTCATATGATCTGCCCAGATTGAGTCAGGAAGACACCCACAATTTAAATAGACCAATAACAAAGGAAGAAAAATAAGAAACCATCAAAAGACAACCAACCAAAAAGAGCCCTGGACCGGATAGGTATACAGTGGAGTTCTACAAAACCCTCAAAGAAGAATTAATACCAATACTTTTCAAGCTATTTCAAAAAACAGAAAAAGAAGGAGTTCCTCCAAATTCATTCTATGAGGCCAACATCACTCTGATTCCAAAACCAGACAAAGACACTTCAAAGAAAGAAAACTACAGACCAATACCTCTAATAAACTTAGATGCAAAAATTCTCAATAAAATCATGGTGAATTGAATACAAAAGAATATCAAAATAATTGTGCTTCATGATCAAGTAGGATTCATCCCTGGGATGCAAGCCTGGTTCAATATATGGAAATCAATAAATGTAATCCACCACATCAATAGACTTAAAGACAAAAACCATATGATCATCTCGATAGATGTAGATAAAGCATTTGACAAAGTACAGCATTCCTTTATGTTAAAAACACTATAACAATTAGGGATAACAAGAACTTTTCTCAACATGGTAAAAGCTATATATGCTAAGCCTCAGGCTAGCATCATCCTAAATGGAGAAAAACTGAAGGCATTCCCTCTAAAATCTGGAACAAGACAGAGATGCCCTCTATCACCACTTCTATTCAATTTAGTTCTTGAAATACTAGCCAGAGCAATTAGACACACAAAAGAAATTAAAGGCATAAAAATAGAAAAAGAAGAACTTAAATATTCGCTATTTGAGGATGACATGATAATATATTTAACAAACCCAAAAGGGTATGCAAAGAAACTGCTAGAGTTAATAAATAAATTCAGCAAAGTGCCAGTATATAAAATCAACAGAAAAAAATCAAAGGCATTCCTGTATATCAGCAACAAAACTTCTGAAATTGAAATGAGGAAAAATACTCCATTCACAATATCCTCATAGAAAATAAGATACTTGGGAATCAACCTAAAAAAAAGAGGTGAAAGATTTATACAATGAAAGTTACATAACTCTAAAGAAAGAGATAGAAGAAGATGTTAGAAGATGGAAAAATGTACCCTGTTCATGTATAGGCAGAACTAACATCATCAAAATTGCGATATTACCCAAAGTTCTCTACAGGTTTAATGCAATGCCAATCAAAATACCAATGGCATTACTTGTAGAAATATATAAAGCAATCATGAATTTCATATGGAAAAACAATAGACACAGAATAGCAATAGCAATTCTAAGCAGGAAGTGTGAATCAGGATGTATAGCGATAACAGAGTTCAAACTGTACTACAAAGCAATAGTAACAAAAACAGCGTGGTACTGGTATCACAAAACGCAGCTGGACCAATGGTACAGAATAGATGACACAGAAACCAATCCACAAAAGTACAACTTTCTTATATTTGAAAAAGGGCCTAAAAGCATGCAATGGAGGAAGGATAGCATCTTCAACAAATGGTCCAGGGAAAATTGGAAATCCATATGCAACAAAATGAAAATGAATCCCTTTCTCTCGCCATGCACAAAAGTTAACTCTAAATGGATCAAGGAGCAAGATATAAAATCAGAGACACTGCATCTGATAGAAGAAAAATTTGGCTACGATGTACATACTGTGGGGTTGGTCTCCAAATTCCTTAATAGGACACCCATAGCACAAGAGTTAATAACAAGAATCAACAAATGGGACTTACTTAAAATAAAAAGTTTTTAGAAACAAGAGAAACAATAAGAGAGGTAAATAGAGAGCCTACATCTTGGGAACAAATTTTTACCCCTCACACTTCAGATAGAGCCCTAATATCTAGAATATACAAAGAACTCAAAAAATGAAACAATAAGATAACAAATAAACCAATCCACAAATGGGCCAAGGACCTGAACAGACACTTCACAGAGGAGTACATACAATCCATCAAAAAGAACATGAAAATATGCCCACCATCTCTAGCAGTTAGGGAAATTCAAGTCAAAACCACCCTAAGATACCATCTCACTCCAGTAAGATTGGCAGCCATTATGAAATCAAACAACAATAAGTGTTGGCGAGAATGTGGGGAAAAGGGTACACTTGTACACTGCTGGTGGGACTGCAAATTGTTGAGGCCAATTTGGAAAGCAGTATGGAGATACCTGGGAAAGCAGGGAAAGGATCCACCATTGGACCCAGCTATCTCACTTCTCGGACTATTCCCTGAGGATCTTAAAAGAGCGCACTATAGGGATACTGCCACATCACTGATCATAGCGGCACAATTCATAATAGCTAAACTGAGGATCCAAACTAGATGACCTTCAATAGGCGAATGGATAAAAAAGGGGGCATCTATACACAATGGAGTATTATGCAGCATTTAAAAATAACAAAAATCATAGAATTTGAAGGGAAATGAATGGCATTAGAACATATTATGCTAAGCAAAGCTAGCCAATCCTTAAAAAACAAATGCCAAATGTTTTCTTTGATATAAAGAGAGCAAATAAGAACAGAACAGGGAAGAAGAGCATGAGGAAAATATTAACACAAAATGGAGATGAGTGGGGGGAGAGAAAGGGAGAGAGAATGGAAAGCATATGGAAATGGTAGGAGACACTAAATGTTACACAAAATTCCATATAAGAGGTTGTGAGGGGAAAGGGGGGGAAACAAGGGAGAGAATTGAACAATAGAAGATGAGGTATAGAGGGTAGATGGTTGGGGAGGCGAGGGGGATAGTAGGGGATAGGAAAGGTAGCAGAATACAACAATCACTAATATGCCATTATGTAAAAACGTGAGTGTGTAACTGATGTGATTCTGCGATTTGTATTGGGGTAAAAATGGGAGTTCATAACCCAAATGAGTCAAATGTATGAAAGATGATATAGCATGAGCTTTTGAACAACCAAAAAAAAAGAAAAAAAAAGGAATTTAATTTCCAATATTTGAGACATTTTACAACTTTATTTTTTAAAAAAATTGGCTTTTATTTGTTGTCTTACTTGCTGTTATCTGCCTTTCAGTTTGAAAAAACGATGTGCTGTAGCCATTCATCCATGTAGTATGTAACAGAAAATTTTCAGTGTCTCCATATAACCAGATTTGCAAGGCATCAAGGTTTCCCTCACAAACAAGATAAAGGCTTTTGCATAAGAAATTTAATATTCTGCAATACAATTTTTTTAAACTTTCCAATTAAATTTCAAATTTTTTTTAAAAAAGAAGAAACTAAACCCCACAGTAAGAAGGCCTCAAAGTGGAGAAGTGGAGCAGTATTAATGGCAGGCCTATTTAATCACTCCTGTTTCACAGGAAGGGTGTCCAGGCCACCCTGACTTTAGGCAAATGAGGGGCAAGAAAGCTTATTTGGGCCACTGTCTTGGGCTGTGCCCCTCATGAAAAACTCCAGCCAGAGGTTATGAGGAGTGTCTATGTGGAAGAAGATGAGGACAATGTGGGAGTGTTTTGGTTTTAATTGTGGTCATTTGTGTGGCAGATGGAAGAGATGACTGGGTCCAACTGGGCTTGAACACTGGTGTGATTCCCCTTAGAGAATGAGTTCTGGAACTGACCTCAGATAAGTATTGCCATGAATTGTGTTGCGATTTAAGGAGGCCACACATGAGAGTCGCCCTTTGAAACTGAGATCTAGGCCCAGGGTGGCTTTCCCAAGAGTACTGAGAATCTCAGCTAGGATATCACATGATTTTATTCTGAAAGACTTGGCACCCATAGTTGAGAGTCAAAACACACATGGACCTCACATTGTAGACCTCAATGGGCCTGGCTTCATGTGACCTTTTGGCCACTCTTTGGGAAGCCTTGCCTGTGAGTGTTCTCCAGATCTTTCATTGAAATGAGCTTCCTCAACATTTAATGGTCCCTGAATGAATTGAAACCCACAGTGCCTCCACCTTCATCCTTGAAATTTGTCTAGATCAATACCATGAATGTTTAGAAATTTTCATGACCAGATGGCACTGGAGAACTTTTTGATGTAATTTTGCTGATCATGAGTATACCAGACAGTGCCTTGATTGACTGGGCTTCATGAAAATGTTTAGAACAGAGATGCCAGAAAGTTGGAGACTGCAGAGTAGTGAGCCTAGAGCAGTGGTGGGAAGGTGTGTGATAAAACATCTGTGGTGGGTCCATGTGGATCTGCCATTGACTTTCAATTGTCTTGAGACAGACATGGTGCAGCCATCAGACCATTGTATATAAAGGCATCTTGTTATATGGAGAAGTTTCAGAGTAATGTTTAGAATCAGGTTGCTATGATCAAGGGGGCAAGCTATGTGGGATAGAAGCCTGGTTGGTGCATTCTACTGTAGACCAGGGTACACGTACCACACGTGACAGAACTCCCTCCAGCACTGTGTCCCAGTTGAACTCCTTGTATTTCGTGATGCCAATACCAAACTACCAGTGCAGCAGCAAGAAACACCACGAAAAGTGGAAGATGACCAAATGGCTTCACAGTCCACACGGGGAGACACTTAGCCCCCAGTGGCAACAGTTTACCTACAAAGAGAGAATTCAGCACTGCTGACTCATGTTCATTGGAAAATAAGATGCCATGTCCTCCAGGTCACATAGATGCAGACCCAGCTTAGATGGTCTCACTATAAAGGAAGCGAAAGCTCCTGAAAACAACATATATTTCAAGTGCCCAACCTCAAAGGCAGTTTCTCAAGAAGTGTTTAGGCCAGCAGATCTTCATGTCTGTGGAGTATTTCCCATGTCACTTACTTTTGGAAACTCCTCTACCACCTCCAAGGTTGTGCACTCCTGAGCATTTTTCATTGCAGATATGTATTTACAGATTTTCTAACTCTTCTCCTCTATTTGTGACTTACTTGGGGCAATGGTAATGTCAAGTCATTGTTCTATATGAGAGAAGGAAGATTTTTTGTAGCACATATTTGCATACACATTGGATTCATTTTTCAATTTTTCATTCGAAATACTGAATCCTTGAAACTAGCCCATACCCTTATAGACTCTGACTACTAATACTGATATCATGAGAAAAATAACCGAAACAGAATAGAAATACAAGCAGTTCAGAAGAGGCATGGTGTGTAGTTGTACTTGCCTTTTGCATGATATAAGGTAGGAGTAATAAATCTAGTCAATTATTTGTTGAAATAATTCTCCATGTGTTTTTAAAGTTAAGAAATATGTGAATTCCTGTCTCTCTTTCTCTGTAGCCTATTAAGCAAATGTATTTTTATATGCACAAATAGAATCCTACCTGGTTTCACACGTACATTCTTGTGAGGTGGCTGACTTCGCAGATACAAATTGTGAGAAGAGATCACTTCTCCTAAAGGCTGTTGGAACTAAAAATTCAACCCATGGTTGACCTTCCTAGATGAACAACATTATACATAATCCATGTTCAGTATAATGAATATTTTTTTATATGCAGATGAGTTATTTTTCATGATGAATTTCAATTGGCATATATATTGCTACATTATAATGTGTGTGTGTTTGTGTCTATATATATATAGTCTCCAGATTTTCAAAATATAAAATATATGTGTCTTACTATACACTGCCTAAATTCATTCATGTTCCTTTATGGGGATATATAATCAATTTTTCACAAGATTATTCTTAGAAATATACATCCACTGAAATACATATTTGTTTCCTAGTACTGAAAACTAACTTCAGGGAATGGTGCTAAGAAATCCTAATATTTCTACAGTGACTCACCCAGTTTAACGTCAATGCAAGTAGACACCTATGGGACATGATGTGTATTTTGAAGTTCATTTTTATTCAACTCTGGTACATTATTATTTATGCAGTTTATGGACATTATAGGATATATCATTTCATCCACAATTTTACAAATTTATAGGCATTTGGTTCAATTTCAATCACTTCCTATTTGAGAAGACATGTATTCCTCCATGTTTCTTGACTGTTCTTTTCATGAGATTCTTTCCAAACACATTATTTTCGATTTCCATAATCACTTTTGAAACAAAACTCACACACTCTTCATAATAAACCGTAACACTAATATTATCATTAGATGTATAACTGGTTGGAATGAATGTATGTATATCAATGTAAGATTTCTTGTATATTTTCAGATATCAATTCAATCCATTATTTAAAGTTTGAACCAGTTATATTATTTATTTACAGTATGATCTATTAAAGAATCATCTCTATATTCATAGACCCAGGGTATACCTATTTGTATCCCCAATACTAATTTATAAGCCTTTAAAATATTGCTTTCAAAAATGGTGGAAGAAATATTCTAGTCACCTGATATACATATGCATTTCATCACAGTAATATTCCTGACAAAAAATGCAAGTGTCACACTTATGATTTTACCAAAGCCTATATTGAAAGTGAGCATGTATTACTAACAACATCCATGTCCTGATTCACTAATGATCTCGAATATCATTCCTATTGGTGACTACATATTTGTTTCTTCCTAAGATTGTATATTCAAACTCAACCCTGTTAAAAATGTCTTATCCTATCACTCACTTTGTACTTTGCCTGATTTCCTAATGTCTCTATTGATATCTGCTTTCCTACACATTTTCCCCAGTTCATCACTGTGGCTGACTCTTCACATATGCTGAAATTTACATTCACTCTCTAACCAAAACCCTATATCTAAAGTCTTTTGATCTAACTCCTTGGTTCACTCAAATGGGTTCTTCAAATCCCTTCAGAGTGTAGCCCATAGGTGCTTGGGTTTTCTCATGACCCCAATTCTCATAAAGAATCTATACCCCACAGAGAGTAGGCCTCAAATTGGAGAAGTAGAGCAGTATTAATGGCAGGCCTATTTGATCACCCCTCGTTCACAGGAAGGGTTTCCATGCCACACTGACTTTAGGCAAATGAGTGGCAAGTGAGCTTATTTTGAACACTGTCTTGGTCTGCGCCCTTCATGGAAACCTCCAACCAGAGTTTATTATGACTGTCTATATGGAAGAAGATGACGGCCATGTTGGAGTGTTTTGGTTTAATTGTGGTCATTTGTGTTATGGTTGGAAAAGATTCCAGGGTCAACCTGGGCTTGAACTCTTGTGTGATTCCCTTTAGAGACTGAGTTCTGTAACAGATCTCAGAGACGTATTGGCATGAATTGTGTTTGGAATTTAGGAGGCCACACATGAGAGTTGCCCTTGGAGACTGAGATCTAGGCCCAGGTTGGCTTTCCAAAGAGCACTGGGATTCTCAGCCAGGATATCACATGACTTTATTCAGAAAGACTTGGCAGCCATAGTTGAGAGTCAAAACACACATGGACCTCAATTGTAAACCTCAATGGACCTGGCTTCATGTCACCTTTTGGCAACTCTTTGGGAAGCCTTGCCTGTGAGAGTTGTCCCGAGCTTTCATTGAAATGAGCTTCCTCACTATTTCATGGTTCCTGAATGAATTGAAACCCACAATGCCTCCAACTTCATCCTTGAAAATTGGCTAGATAAACACCATAAAATTTTTGATATTACTATGAACAGGTGGCACTAGAGAATCTTTGGATGTCTGTTGCTGATCACGATTATACCAGACAGTGCCCTGATTGACTGGGTTTCATGAAAATGTTGTAGAACAGAGATGCCAGAAAGTTGGAGCCTGCTGAGTAGTGGGCCTAGAGCAGTGGTTGGCAGGTGTATGATAAAACATCTGTCGTGGGGCCACATGGATCTTCCCTTGGCTTCCAAATGGCTTGTGACTGACATGGTGCAGCCAGCAGACCCTTACAAATAAAGGGATCTTGTTATATGGAGAAGTTTCAGGGCAATGTTCAGAATCAGGTTGCTATAGTCAAGTGGGAAAGCTATGTGGGATTAAAGCCTGGTTCGTACATTCTCTTGTCGACCATGACAAACCACACGTGACAGAACTCCCTCTATCATTGTGTCCCAGTTGAACTCCTTGTATTTCATGAATCTAATACGAAACTCCCAGTTCAGGAGTAAGAAACACCCTGAAAATTGGAGCATGACCAAATGGCTTCAAAGACGACACCGGAAGACACTTAGGTCCCAGTGGCCACAGTTTACCTACAAAGAGAGAATTCAGAACTGCTGCCTCATTTTCATTAGAAAATAAGGAACCATGTCCTCCAGGTCACATAGATGCAGACCCAGATTTCATGGTGTCACTACAAACGAAACTAAATTTCCTGACAATTACAAATATTTCATGTGCCCAACCACAGAGGAAGTTTCTCAAGAAGTCTTTAGGCCAGCAGAGCTCCATGTTTGTGAAGTGTTTACCCTCTCCCTTACTTTTGGAAACTGTCCTTCTACTTCCAGTGTTGTGAACTTCTGAGCATTTTACATTTCTCATATGTATTCACAGATTTTCTAACTCCTCTCCTCTAATTGTGTCTTACTTGGAGTGATGGTTATGTCAAGCCATTGTTCTGGAAGAGAGTGGGAAGTTGTTCCTGTAGTACATGTTTGCATACACATTAGATTAATTTTTCTATTTTCCATTTGAAATACTGAATCCCTGACACCAACCCATACCCTACTAGAATCTGACTACTAATCCTAATATGATGGAGAAAAAGAAACCTAACTGAATAGAAATACAGTCCTTTCATAGGAAGCATGGTGTATACTTGTATTTGCCTTCTGCTTTATCAAGAGTATGTGTTTTAAATCTAGTCAACTTTTTATTATAATATTTCTTCATGAGTTTTTAAAGTTATCACATATGTAAATTCCTGTCTCCCTTTCTCTGTATCCTATTCAGCACATGTATTTTTTATGCACATATACTATCCTACCTGGTATCCCACGTACATTCTTGTGAGCTCACTGACATTGGAATATAAAAATTGTGAAAAGAGATGACTCCCCCTAAATACTGATTGAACAGAAAATTCAACCTATGGGTGAGCTTCCTAGTAAAAAACATTATACATAAATCCATGTTAAGTAAAATGAATATTTTTGGATATGTTGATGAATTATATTTTATGATGAATTTCAATTGGCATATATATTTCTACATATTAATTTGTGTGTGTGTGTTTGTGTGTGTATTTGTGTGTGTGTATATATATATATATATATATATATATATATATATTATATATATATATATTCTCCAGAATTTCCAAAATATGAAATATATGTATCTTATTATACACTCCCTAAATTCATTCGTATTCATGTATTTGGGTGTATAATCAACTTTACACAAGATTATTCTAAGAAATACTCAATCACCTGAAATACATATTGGTTTCCTACTACTGAAAACTAAGTTCAGTGAATGGTGCTTACAAATCCTAATATTTCTACTGTAACTGACCCAGTTTAACATCAATGCAAATAGATTTCTATGGGACATGATGTGTATTTTGAAGTTCATTTTTATTAAACACTGGTACATTAAAATTTCTTCAGTTTATGTACATCATAGGATATATTTTTTTCATTCACAACTTCACAAATTTATAGGCATTTGGTTCACTTTCAATTACTTACTATTTCAGAACACATGTATTCCTCCATATTTCTCTACTGGTCTTTTCACTTGACTTCATTCTAAACACATTATTTTCGATTCCATTATCATTGTTCAAGCAAAACTCACTCTTCATGATAAACTGTAACCCTAATATTACCATTAGATATATAACAGGTTGGAATGAATGTATGTATATCAATATAAGATTTCATATATATTTTTTTCAGATGCAAATTCAATCCATTATTTAAAGTTGGAACCAGTTATATACTTTATTCACAATATGGTCTATTCATGCATCATCTGAATAATCATCAACACAGGGTACACCTTTTCGTATCCCCAGTACTAATTTATAAGTTTTCAGGATATTGCTCCCCATAATGGTGGAAGAAAGACTCATGTCACCTGATCTACATATACATTTATCACAGTAGTATTCTGGACACAAAATGCAAAGGTCACACTTATGATTGTACCAAAGCCTAAATGGAAAGTGAGCATGGATTATTAAAAAACATCTGTCCAGGTTGAGTAATGCTCTCAAATGTCAATCCTCTTTGTTATTACATATTTGTTTTTTCCTAAGATTATATATTCAACCTCAAGCCTTTTGAAAATGTCTAATCCTATCACTCACTTTATACTATGCCTGATTTCTTAATGTCCCTATTGATATCTGCTTTTCTACATATTGTCCCCAGTTCATCATTGTGACTGTAACTTCAAATGTGCTGACATTTACATTC
The DNA here is from genome assembly GCF_048772815.1 of Callospermophilus lateralis. Classification (NCBI taxonomy): domain Eukaryota; kingdom Metazoa; phylum Chordata; class Mammalia; order Rodentia; family Sciuridae; genus Callospermophilus; species Callospermophilus lateralis. The sequence continues at coordinate 6,856 of NW_027514845.1, read as the reverse complement.
ACTCTCTATCTGAAACCCTATTGCTAAAGAACTTTTGGTCCAACTTATATACTCACTATTCTTCCTAAACCTACTGACTATCTTCCTAATCCTACAGACTATCCATTTTTGACTGCATGTTCTCTTCTACATTCAAACATCCGAGGTACACGGTCCTATGCCATTGTATATCGATTTATCTGAGACCTCGGTGCAGAACATAATTCAAGCTAAGTATACCAATCGTGGTTTCAATTCATATCTGGGCTTCAAATCTTTCCTAGATCTCTGTTCTCATACATATATTTCACGTCTATATTCTTATAAATATCACAGGTTCCAAATACCATTATTCATCCAGCATAATTATTCCTAACCCAAATCGAACATGCTATTAACCCTAACCATACACTGTTCCCTCAATCTCATTTACAGAAGAGCAGGAACAGAGTTGGTCTTACAATATAGGAAGGTAGGGGATCTTCCACCAGCTGGCAACATCAAAAGTCCATGCAGAAATAATCCCTGGAGAAAATGGAGGCAGCTATGAGGGACCTGAGAGAGCAAAAGTCATCTTACATGGAAAACATCCTGGTCATGATGAAAGGATGTGTCTGAATCAGCCTCTCTTTTCTTAATGTAGTGAAGATGGACCAAACCAGGCCTGTGTGGAGAGTTGATCCCGGGTGCCTATGGTTGATATACCATTCTAACTTGTGAAAATGTCAGAGCAAGTAGGTGCAGCCTCCATCTGATGCGACCCTCGGAAGGAACTGTTAGGAAAATGTGGTTGCCAGGGTAGTGACCTCATTCAGTTCCTGAAGGAAATGAACTCAACTTACTTCCTTGGTGATGAAACTCTCTGAACATGGGATCCAGGAAGCCAGGCACCCAAAGCCAGTCCCAGTGCAAGTCCCAGTGGTCAAACTTGTTTGGATTTACCAAGGACAGAGTCAGTCTTTCTTGGTACATACTGATGTGAGGTTGGCCAAATGCCAGGAAGGCCTGAAGAGGGGCCTTTCCTGAGAAAGCAGGTAGTGGCTCATCGCTGGCTTCTGACAGCATCACAGAGTTGGCCACGGAGACCAGATCAGAGACAGGAAACATAAATATGGGGGAATATATTATGGCCCTCAAGTCAGAGGACACTCTGGATAGTCAGAGACCTACTGGGGGAATGAGGTGCCTTTGTGGGTGTGGTTGTGGGTTTGTTGTTTTGTCTCCTGTTCTCAGAATAGGTAGAAAGTCAGTTTGTTTCGTTGGAAGTGGACTGTTTCTAGTAAGTCGTTTAACATGGCGAGTGTTTCTCTGTCTGTGTATCTCACTGTGTCCATGGTTGTAGACATTAGAAAAGAGAATTCATGAATGGATGTGTCTTGTCTAGTAGAAAGCTTCTCAGCATTCATATTGCCCCATTTATGAATGGACTGTAGCTTGCCTTATTGATGTGCAACACCTGCTATCTTCCTAAGTTCCTGTTTTCTTCCTGAATTCCGGCCAATCTCAAGAATAGGCCTATGGTTTTGTGTCCAAGATATTTACAACCTCAAAGCTCTGTGACATAGCAATGTACTGGATAGCTGTAGGGAATGGGGAGCATCTCAGAAAACTCAGATATCAGTGTGACCAGGAAAGTCTCAGTGGAGAAACCCTGCTTTGGGCCTTTTGCTTCCCTGTCTGTTGCCCTGAATGTCAGGAAGGTCTTTGCCTCCGGCAACCCCTTTGTGAAGACTGAAGAAAACAGTATTCAAATGGAAATAAATGGGCATCACCTGTGGCTCTTTGCTTAATTGCTTTCGAAAGGGATGTTTCTGAATCTGCATCTTGGCCCTGTGTGAGCCTGTGGCTTAGATTCTCAGCACCTGATGGATCTAAAGAAAGATCCCATGTGTGCATCCAAAACTAAAATGGCAAAAAGGGCAGTCATAGTGGATGAAGTCTCTTGCCTTCCTCCAGACAAAAGCTGAATAAAGATAGTATAGAACTCAATAGCACAATCAATAACCTAGACGTAACCAACATATATAAAATATATCAACCATCATCAAGTGGATACACGTTCTTCTCAGCAGCACATTGATCCTACTCCAATATAAACCATATATTATGCAATAGGGAAACTCTTAGTAAATATAAATGTATGGAGATAATACCATGCACCATATCTGATCATAATGGATTGAAACTTTAAATCAATGAAAAAAAAAGGAAGGAAAAATTCTACATCACATGGAAAATGCACAATATGTTACTGAATGATCAGTGGGTTACAGAAGACATAAAGGAGGAGATAAAAAAATTCTTAGAGACAAATGACAATAGAGACACAACATACCGGATTGTATGGGACACAATGAAAGCCGTTTTAAGAGGGAAATTCATTTCTTGTAATTCTTTCCTCAAAAAAAGAAAAAAACAACAACAAATAAATGAACTCACACTACACCTCAAAAACCTAGAAAAGGAAGAGCAAAACAACATCAAATGTAGTAGAAGACAAGAAATAATTGAAATTAGAGGAGAAATCAATGAAATTGAAACAAAAAATCTACATTGTAAAAATTGAAATAAATAAGAGTTGGTTCTTTGAAAAAATAAATATGTTCGACAGGCCCTTAGCCATGCTAACGAAGAGAAGAAGAGAGAGAACTCAAATTACTAACATATGGAATAAAGATGGAAATATCACAACACACACTACAGAAACACAGAAGATAATTAGAAAGTATTTTGAAACCCTATATTCCAATAAAATAGAAGATAAAGAAGATATCGATAAATTTCTTAAGTCATATGATCTGCCCAGATTGAGTCAGGAAGACACCCACAATTTAAATAGACCAATAACAAAGGAAGAAAAATAAGAAACCATCAAAAGACAACCAACCAAAAAGAGCCCTGAAACGGATAGGTATACAGTGGAGTTCTACAAAACCCTCAAAGAAGAATTAATACCAATACTTTTCAAGCAATTTCAAAAAATAGAAAAAGAAGGAGTTCCTCCAAATTCATTCTATGAGGCCAACATCACCCTGATTCCAAAACCAGACAAAGACACTTCAAAGAAAGAAAACTACAGACCAATACCTCTAATAAACTTGGATGCAAAAATTCTCAATAAAATCATGGTGAATTGAATACAAAAGCATATCAAAATAATTGTGCTTCATGATCAAGTAGGATTCATCCCTGGGATGCAAGCCTGGATCAATTTATGGAAATCAATAAATGTAATCCACCACATCAATAGACTTAAAGACAAAAACCATATGATCATCTCGATAGATGTAGATAAAGCGTTTGACAAAGTACAGCATTCCTTTATGTTCAAAACACTATAAAAATTAGGGATAACAAGAACTTACCTCAACATGGTAAAAGCTATAAATGCTAAACCTCAGGCTAGCATCATCCTAAATGGAGAAAAACTGAAGGCATTCCCTCTGAAATCTGGAACAAGACAGAGATGCCCTCTATCACCACTTCTATTCAGTTTAGTTCTTGAAATACTAGCCAGAGCAATTAGACAGAGAAAAGAAATTAAAGGCATAAAAATAGAAAAAGAAGAAATTAAATATTCGCTATTTGAGGATGACATGATAATATATTTAACAAACCCTAAAGGGTATGCAAAGAATGTGCTAGAGTTAATAAATGAATTCAGCAAAGTGCCAGTATATAAAATCAACAAGAACAAATCAAAGGCATTCCTGTATATCAGCAACAAAACTTCTGAAATTGAAATGAGGAAAACCACTCCATTCACAATATCCTCATTGAAAATAAGATACTTGGGAATCAACCTAAAATAAGAGGTGAAAGATTTATACAATGAAAGTTACATAACTCTAAAGAAAGAGATAGAAGAAGATGTTAGAAGATGGAAAAATGTACCCTGTTCATGTATAGGCAGAACTAACATCATCAAAATTGCGATATTACCCAAAGTTCTCTACAGGTTTAATGCAATGCCAATCAAAATCCCAATGGCATTTCTTGTAGAAATATATAAAGCAATCATGAATTTCATATGGAAAAACAATAGACACAGAATAGCAATAGCAATTCTAAGCAGGAAGTGTGAATCAGGATGTATAGCAATAACAGAGTTCAAACTGTACTACAAAGCAATAGTAACAAAAACAGCGTGGTACTGGTATCACAAAAGTCAGCTGGACCAATGGTACAGAATAGATGACACAGAAACCAATCCACAAAAGTACAACTTTCTTATATTTGAAAAAGGGCCTAAAAGCATGCAATGGAGGAAGGATAGCATCTTCAACAAGTGGTCCAGGGAAAATTGGAAATCCATATGCAACAAAATGAAAATGAATCCCTTTCTCTCGCCATGCACAAAAGTTAACTCTAAATGGATCAAGGAGCAAGATATAAAATCAGAGACACTGCATCTAATAGAAGAAAAATTTGGCTACGATGTACATACTGTGGGGTTGGGCTCCAAATTTTTTAATAGGACAGCCATAGCACAAGAGTTAATAACAAGAATCAACAAATGGGACTTACTTAAACTAAAAAGTTTTTTTTCGAAACAAGAGAAACAATAAGAGAGGTAAATAGAGAGCCTACATCTTGGGAACAAATTTTTACCCCTCACACTTCAGATAGAGCCCTAATATCTAGAATATACAAAGAACTCAAAAATTAAACAATAAGATAACAAATAAACCAATCCACAAATGGGCCAAGGACCTGAACAGAAACTTCACAGAGGAGGACATACAATCCATCAACAAGAACATGAAAAAATGCCCACCATCTCTAGCAGTTAGGGAAATTCAAGTCAAAACCACCCTAAGATACCATCTCACTCCAGTAAGATTGGCAGCCATTATGAAATCAAACAACAATAAGTGTTGGCGAGGATGTGGGGAAAAGGGTACACTTGTACACTGCTGGTGGGACTGCAAAATGTTGAGGCCATTTTGGAAAGCAGTATGGAGATACCTGGGAAAGCAGGGAAAGGATCCACCATTTGACCCAGCTATCTCACTTCTCGGACTATTCCCTGAGGATCTTAAAAAGAGCGCACTATAGGGATACGGCCACATCACTGATCATAGCGCCACAATTCATAATAGCTAAACTGTGGAACCAAACTAGATGACCTTCAATAGGCGAATGGATAAAAAAAGGGGCATCTATACACAATGGAGTATTATGCAGCATTAAAAAATGACAAAAATCATTGAATTTGAAGGGAAATGGATGGCATTAGAACATATAATGCTAAGCAAAGCTAGCCAATCCTTAAAAAACAAATGCCAAATGTTTTCTTTGATATAAAGAGAGCAAATAAGAACAGAACAGGGAAGAAGAGCATGAGGAAAATATTAACACTAAATGGAGATGAGTGGGGTGAGAGAAAAGGAGAGAGAATGGAAAGCATATGGAAATGGTAGGAGACACTAAATGTTACACAAAATTCCATATAAGAGGTTGTGAGGGGAAAGGGGGGGAAACAAGGGAGAGAATTGAACAATAGCAGATGAGGTATAGAGGGTAGATGGTTGGGGAGGGGAGGGGGATAGTAGGGGATAGGAAAGGTAGCAGAATACAACAATCACTAATATGCCATTATGTAAAAACGTGAGTGTGTAACTGATGTGATTCTGCGATTTGTATTGGGGTAAAAATGGGAGTTCATAACCCAAATGAGTCAAATGTATGAAAGATGATATAGCATGAGCTTTTGAACAACCAAAAAAAAGAAAAAAAAGGAATTTAATTTCCAATATTTGAGACATTTTACAACTTTATTTTTTAATAAAATTGGCTTTTATTTGTTATCTTACTTGCTGTTATCTGCCTTTCAGTTTGAAAAAACGATGTGCTGTAGCCATTCATCCATGTAGTATGTAACAGAAAATTTTCAGTGTCTCCATATAACCAGATTTGCAAGGCATCAATGTTTCCCTCACAAACAAGATAAAGGCTTTTGCATAAGAAATTTAATATTCTGCAATACAATTTTTTTTAACTTTCCAATTAAATTTCAATTTTTTTTTAAAAAAGAAGAAACTAAACCCCACAGTAAGAAGGCCTCAAAGTGGAGAAGTGGAGCAGTATTAATGGCAGGCCTATTTAATCACTCCTGTTTCACAGGAAGGGTGTCCAGGCCACCCTGACTTTAGGCAAATGAGGGGCAAGAAAGCTTATTTGGGCCACTGTCTTGGGCTGTGCCCCTCATGAAAAACTCCAGCCAGAGGTTATGAGGAGTGTCTATGTGGAAGAAGATGAGGACAATGTGGGAGTGTTTTGGTTTTAATTGTGGTCATTTGTGTGGCAGATGGAAGAGATGACTGGGTCCAACTGGGCTTGAACACTGGTGTGATTCCCCTTAGAGAATGAGTTCTGGAACTGACCTCAGATAAGTATTGCCATGAATTGTGTTGCGATTTAAGGAGGCCACACATGAGAGTCGCCCTTTGAAACTGAGATCTAGGCCCAGGGTGGCTTTCCCAAGAGTACTGAGAATCTCAGCTAGGATATCACATGATTTTATTCTGAAAGACTTGGCACCCATAGTTGAGAGTCAAAACACACATGGACCTCACATTGTAGACCTCAATGGGCCTGGCTTCATGTGACCTTTTGGCCACTCTTTGGGAAGCCTTGCCTGTGAGTGTTCTCCAGATCTTTCATTGAAATGAGCTTCCTCAACATTTAATGGTCCCTGAATGAATTGAAACCCACAGTGCCTCCACCTTCATCCTTGAAATTTGTCTAGATCAATACCATGAATGTTTAGAAATTTTCATGACCAGATGGCACTGGAGAACTTTTTGATGTAATTTTGCTGATCATGAGTATACCAGACAGTGCCTTGATTGACTGGGCTTCATGAAAATGTTTA